>NW_022196912.1:69277006-69326827 GCF_008632895.1 Mastomys coucha
CCTCCCTCCCCCCCCCTCTGAGTGTGTGTGTGTATATGCATGCGTTCGCATTTCCCACTAACTCCTCACCCATTGCTTTAATTCCTACCCATGTGTTTGTTGCTGCTGCTGCTGCTGCTATTGTTGTTGTTGTTTGCTCTTTAAGATTTTCTTTAATTCTGTATAATGGTCCTATCACTGAAAGGTTTATTGTTGCTTGCTTTTGGAGATTTTTTTTAAGATTTATTTATTTATTTTATGTATATGAGTACACACTATAGCTGTACAGATAGTTGTGAGCCTTCATCTGGTTGTTGAGAATTGACTTTATGACCTCTGCTCACTCCGGTCAACCCTGCTCGCTCTGGTAGACCCCGCTTCCTCAGTCCCTGCTTGCTCTGGCCCAAAGATTTATTATTATAAATAAGTACACTGTAGCTGTCTTCAGCCCCACCAGAAGATGGCATCAGATCTCATTACAGGTGGTTGTGAGTCACCATGTGATTGCTGGGATTTGAACTCAGGACCTCCAGAAGACATTCGGTGCTCTTATCCACTGAGCCATCTGTTAGCATTCAGAATCTGCCCACAGCAGATATGTGGGTGGGTCCACAGAGCTGTCACCAGGACAACGGCCACCATATTCCCAGAATCCATAGAGATCACCTCCCACCTTTACCTGCGAGGCCACTACGTCACAACCCATATATATAAGACAATTCCTCCATCTTCGCTCTCTCTCTCCCTCTCTCCTCTCCCTCCCTTCACGCGCCGCGGTCCTCACTCCCCCTCCTTCTCCTAATTAAACCTCCAAAACACAGAGCTGCCTGTATCTAGTATCTGTGGACGCGCCGCTAAGAACCAAACCCATCACCATCTCTCCAGCCCTGGAATTTTCTTTAATTCTATATAAGGTCCTATCACTGACAATGAAGAGGTTTTTTTTTTTTTTTACATGTGTACTTTAACAGACATGTATAAGAATGTGACATCAATGGTTCTCATAAAAGCATAAACTGGACACAAACCAAATGCCTATCAATGCGATCACCTTCTGGCACATTCACTCTATGGACTAAAATATAATAATTAAGGTGAATGACTTCAGCTAGGCAACAGTGTGGATGAATCAGTAGTAGCACAATGCAGAACGAGAAGGCAAGCCTTGGCTCGGAGTGTGGCTCAATGGCAGAGCACAGGCTCAGCATCTTGTGTTGATATTCCCAGCACCAAGAGATCCATACACAGCTGATAGGTTTGGTTTTGTTTTCTTTTCTTTTGTTTGGGTGTATTTTGTTTTTATGTGTATAGGTATTTTCCCTGCATGTGTGTATGTGTACCAAATGTGTTCAGTGCCTGCAGAAGCCAAAAGTCCCCTGGAACTGGAGTTACAGATAGTTGTGAGCCACACGTAGGTGCTGGGAGTTGAACCCAGCCTGCTGAAAAGCAGCCAGTCTCCTTAACTGTTGAACCATCTCTCAAGCCTTGTGATAGTCTATTAACAAAGAACAGAACACATGAACTAAACAATTTGTTTTAAAGGCACAATACAGTTGTGGCTAAACTTGTTTACAAAGGAGAGGAGTGAAATGGATGAGAGTGCAAAGCAAGGGCTGCAGGACAGGAGGAGACAGGAAAGGGGAGAAGGCCTGGTCTGAGGACATGCTAGTGTCCTGCTTCGTGGGAACTGGAGGTTGAGATGCGCTTGTTGTATTATAAATACAGTAAGTAAAAGAATGTCAAGCCTCAGCCAAGAATGAATCAGGAAGTACAACTGGTCTATTTCTGGGGATCAGGGGAGTACTTTTTTCTTAGTTCATTGTGTGTTTGTTCAATAATAATAATAGTAATATAATACTTTTTGGAAGACACAGGAAAGGGAAGGCTAGGGTGAAAATAACAAGAACAACTTTATTTTATATGGAGTGCTCAAGTTCTACACAGAAATTACATTAAAATTATCAAATGAAAGATTTACTGGCATTTTGCCAGGGATACCAGGAGCAATATGTAAAAATTCTAAATTAATTGATACTGTATTTCTAATTTTAGGTCAGTTTCCTTGGCAACTGGCAGAATAACCATCCACTTAACCAGACTGTGTGTCCACGCATATGGCTCTGCCTGCCTTTAGTCACTCATTTGACCTCAGATCATCGCCCTTGTACCTGATCCTGGATCCGGCTCATGTGTTATAAAGAGAGAGCTGTTGTCCTCAGCAGTTGATAGACAGACCCAAACAAGAACTGACAGCTTTGTCAATCTGAGAGTCACAAACAAATGAGAGCATGTAGCTAAAAAGATGGAGAGAGGGAAGGACAGACACTCACTCCCTGAGTGCCATCAGAGGCTCAGACCCGCCAGAATCCTTGCAAGGCAACACCAGTATGTTTCCCTGAAGAGGAAACCGAAGTTCATCTATGAGTTCAGCATCAATGCTGATGAGACAGGCAATCATCCAAGACTGTCCAGGTGACCAGGAGCCACTCCAGATGGATAAAACAGAGTGTCATGGTGCAGAGCCATGGAAACAGTTTGTTAGCACTGAAGGCAAATGGATATGCATGTATATGTGTATATGTATCTATATATAATGCACAACCAAGGCTGGCTCTTCTCAGAGCATCCTTGTGTTCCAGAGCTCAAGGGCTTCTGCAGAGAGGAGCTGCCCAATGCCGCACGTGCAGGATGACACTGAGCCCTTCTAGGAAAAGGAGACGTACCTCAGAGAAGCCTGCTCCTCTATCTTCACTATGTAAGCATCACTCTTCTCTCACTTGTTACCTTATCCTCAGAGAATCTGCCGCACGTTAGTAGAATCGGCCAATCTATATGGAACCTAACCAGTATGACAGAAAGAAGATGAGACACAGCAAACTCTATCAGGGCATTGCCATGAGCAAAGATTGGCAGCCCCAGAGGGATGGCAGCGTTTTAAAAGCCAGTATCTGCTCTCTGTCTACTGCATTTCTTTGCATACAACCCCTCCATGCTGTGAACACAGTCACACACTCATCAAGACGACTTGCACCTCCAAAGTTGTATATTCACCCCCAAAACCTAACTGTGTCTTAGAGTGAATCAAAGTGGAACTTTCCCATACTGTAGTCACTAGGACCCCAGGACCCCAATGCTTGCCTTGACGCTGTTCCATAACCTACATGGAGGATCTTCTGGTCATGTTTCTCTGTAATCTCTTCAGTGGCACAGTGTCCTAGAATAGAAAGCCAAGAGCTCTGCAAACAGAAGATGAAGAGTTACAACCCTTCTGAGGTCCTTTGTTCATCAAGGAGCAAAGTCTTCATATGCCTGAGGTGGGGCTGGAGGGAATAATGGTAGATAAGGGAAGGGAAGCTTCCTGCCTACAGATGCATGCATACATACATGCATACATACATACATACATGCACACATACATACATGCACACATACATACATACATAGCAGACACTGTTAGGATCAACCACTGTTCTCTGCTCTATCTCTTTCCAAAATGTTCCTGATCTCCTGGTCTATTCAGCACACACATTCCCTGCTGGATTATTCCTGCCCCATCTCCTCTCTTGAACAAGAATGAGTCTTGAGTAGCTTTTGTTGTAAAGCAATTATGTTTGGTTTTGTTTTTAAATCACAAATCAAGGCTTGGAAGAAAAGCACATCAAACCTTAGAAGGAAGCCACACTGGGAGAACATTTGAATAGCATTAGAATGGAGTGTACCAAGTCCTCTCTTTTGTGGCATTTATACTGGAGTTGTTACCCCACACTTCAAACTATTCCAATATGCCTGCCAACTCATTTTTGCTGTCCACTAAAGACCTCTATTGAATTGTTACCATCATCAATAACACTTCTAAATGGTATACATTCTCTTTACCCTCAACTTGTTCTTTGGGGTCCAGAGAGCAGTGAAAGCTGGAAAAACACCAATAATGACCCACAAGGAAAAGAATGTGAATGCCCTGAGTACCACAGAAAGTTCTGGAAGAATCCAGAGAGAAACGATAACTTCATCCACAGGCAAGTAGAACAGAGTGTCATTGATATATTGAAGTGAGTATCAGGGGTTGTGAATCAAAAGAGTCTATGAGTTTCTCAGTTCAACATAGTCTGTGCATACAAAGCAATAACAACCCAAGCAGCATGAGCATCTGTACAGCAGATACATGAACTGGCAATATAATATAAAGATCTCAGAAATAAACCCACACATCTATGGCTAATTGACTTCCAATGAAGGTGTCAGGAACGTACATTGGAGAAAGGACAGTCTTTTTTTTTTTAATGTTTATTTATTTATTTTATACACATAGCTGTCTTCAGACACACCAGAAGAGGGCATCAGATCCCATCACAGATGGTTGTGAAACAACATGGGGTTGCTGGGAGTTGAACTCAGGACCTCTGGAAGAGCAGTCAGTGCTCTTACCTGCTGAGCCATCTCTCCAACCCTGAAAGTACAGTCTTTACAAAAGAAAAGTGGGTCTACAAAAGCTAGATATCTGGAGAGGGGGAGGGAAATGAGGGAAGGAAGGAGGGAGAAGGAAGGGAGGGAGGGGGGAGGGAGAAAAGGATGAAAATCTACCCTTTTTCCTCAGTGATTACAAAAATCTACCTAACATGGCTTAGACTTGAGTGTGAGCTGAGGCATACCCATAATTCTGAGAAGGGTAAGAAGGAAAGATCATAATTTCAAGGCCAGCCTGGACTATATAGTAAGACTGCCAAAAAAAATTAAAAAGGAAAGTAAAACTCAAATCTATAAAAGAACTAAAAGAAAGCATAGTAGAATGCTTCACTCATGACATTAGTATGGGCAAGGATTTTTTTAAAAAATAAATTCTGACAAATAGAGTTATATCACACTAAAAAGCTGCCATGTTGCCAAGGAAGCAAGGCAATGGGAACAAAGTCTATGCAACAGAAGAAAGCATTTGCAAACTCAGATGCTTTGAAATGCCTCACATGGGCTCAAGTGTCTAATCATTTGGTCCCCAATGGCTGGCACCATTTGGGGAGAACCTTTGGAGCATGAGGTCTGTCTGGTGGAGGGGGACTGAAAATATGTTACACCTCTGGCTCCAATCTGGCTTCTCTGCTTCCTGATCGTTCACAATGTGAAAAGCTGCTGCCATCGTCTCCCATTGTCTGCAGACTGAGCATCTCCTACTGTCCTGCCTCTGAACCATGATGGAATGAGGCTTAAACTGTGAGCTCAAATAGGTCTTAAGTTCCCAAATATCCCTTAAGTTGTTTCCATTATGTGTTCATCACAAGGATGAGATAAGTAACTGATATAGAAACCCAGTACCAAGTGGTTGAGTTGTTGCCACAATAAACCTGGTCATATGGTTCTTAAACTGTTGGAAGTAGTATATGGAAGGAATATGGAAGAGTTTGGAGATGCATGATCCACATCAGCAGGTCATTCTTCACTGACAGAATCCAGAGGAGGAAGATCCAAGGGATCAGAGATAATGGAAGTAGAACTCCTGGGCTTGAGAGGTCTTGTACAAGCTATGCCTTAGGTCAAGCAAGCTTATTAAGGAATGCAGCTCCAGATATATTACTTTCATGGAAGAAATGGGACAGAGTCAGTGGAAACTATCATACAATGGGACAGACTCAGCAGGAAGCTAATCAAGCAATGTTACACAAAGGGAGTCCAAGGTATCTCGAGAGAATTACAGACCAGTTATACAGCAGCCTTAGAACTGATGACTTCCGTTTCATTTCCAGGAAAAGCCAAGTTCTCAGAAATCAAATTCTTTAACTCTTTCTGAAGCCCAGGCTCCAGCTCCAGAGTGGGCCTTGCCAACTCTGTTCCTGGGCAAGTACACAGAGCCAGGCTCCTTTTCCCTTTCAGTGGGGCTCTGAGGACCCTTCCCTGGCTCTCAACAGATGCAGGGTAAGGAATCCCTAGGGCTCTGAAAGCAGATCTAAGTGGGACATTCTGGTGGTGATTTGGAAGACCAGAACACCAATGGAATGTGAACAGTAGAAGTTATTATGCTCATAAGGATTCAGACAGGAACGGAACTCTATCAGGAATTGGCCTAGAAGCCATTTGTGTTATATTCTGACAAAGAACCTGGCCATCTCTGCCTGTGTCCTGAAATTTTTGAGTGAGAATGAATTCAAAGGTAATTTCTTTGATGGAGAAAATTGTAAGACAGAGGAACATCTAGCTATGGTGAGTTTGTTACCAGATGTTTTTAGCCTGATTAATAGTGAGAATTCAAAGCAAAACATGGAGCAGAAACCTGGGGTCTTCCAAGCAGAGGTGAGTTCCTGAGTAGAGTTTGGAGATTGTGCCCGCCCTTGATTCTGTTTCCTGGTTAACCACACTGTGAAAGCTGCTGTCCCAAATTCTCACTGCCATGGATGAGTAGGCCATGATAGACTAAGAGACCCTCTGAAACAGTGAGCCGAACCCCTCCTCCACCTTTCATCCCTTACATTGTTTTTGTTGCATATTTTGGTCACAGCATAAAGAAAAGGAGCTAACAAACATATCATGCATTTGACAAGGGGTTTATGTTCAGAACATATAAGAAACTCACCATCTCAATACCAAAGATTAAAGAATCCAATGAAAATGGGCAAACGATTTCAACAGACATTTCTCAGCATATAAATGACTGCCTAGCAGTCACCAGAAGACATGTTCCCCATCACAAATAATCAGGGATCTTCAAACTCAAAATAACCATGAGACATCATTTCCTATTGCTCACCAGTCTCAGCTTCGAAAGTGGTTATGAGGAAGGGGTATTCAAGAGTGGTGTAGAAGTCAAATCATGGGTATAAGCTGATACAGCCTATGCTCAGACAGCTTACAGAAGATTTCTAGACAGCTCAGCTCTCACAGACCAAAGCCCAATCTTTTATTTATATATCAATTCAATTGTCCACCCCAGGTTCCCTTTTGATTATCCCACTAATCAGCATATTTTTACCTTAGTCCCTTGACTCCTAGGAAAAGACAGCAAACACATTTTTCTTAACCATGCAAATGAATTCAGAGAACTGTCTCCCTTTGTAAACACAGTTGATAAGCTAGCTGGGTAGGATCTGGCTCTGAGATCACTGCTCCCACCAACCACATCTGAGCCTAAATTTGCTCTTTCCCAGGCTGACCTTGAACTCAGAAATCAGTCTGTCTTTGTATCTTTCTGACAAGCTGGCTCCTAGTACAGCTGCCTCTATTCTTTTCAGTCTATAGAGCCCTTCATATAATTCATAGTGCGTCTTTATATTTTGCATAGTTGAAAAATGATATATTTTTTAACTCATGTCTTCGGAGTTCTTTCCCACAGCCTTAAGAACTATCCTGAAGGTCACAGCATTTACAATTTTTTCTAAGGACATAGACACATTCTCACCTCCCAGAGTCATGCTGTCTCTGATTATCATGGAGTCACTAACCTCAGTAGAAAGGACACTCCCCAATAACCATGGTAGGGAGAATATTTCCTGAAGGAGGAACATGAAGTGAAAAATATACATTTTATACAAACAAGCCTCACTCCCAGCAATTGTCAACACTTACTATGCAGGACTTGGCATCATACCAGTCAGAAAGGCTAGAATCCAAAAGACAAGAAATAAGTGCTGGAAAGTCTACGAAGACAGGAACTCTCATACACTGTTAATGGAATGTAAATTAGTGCAGTCGTTATGAAAAACTTTATGAAGTTTCCACCAAAACTAAAATAGAACTACCAATTCTGCTACTGGACACACAGTCAAAGGAAATAAAACCATACCTGGACAAATATCTTTAAGCCTGTCTACTGCAGCATCTTACTTTAGCAGCCATGATTTAGCATCAGCCTAAGTGTCTCACCATGGATGAGTAGAAGGGGAGCGGAGCCTTCCTTTATAAGGAAGTAACACACGGCTGTCTTTGTAACAGCATGAATGGACCTAAACTTTATGCTTAAGCAAAACAGGGCAGAAACAGAAAGGTACTACTGTACGACTCATCCATAGATTGGCTCTATTTGGCCACTTAGAAAGTACAGGTAGAAAGGTAACTTCAGAACAAAAACTAGGGGAAGGTGCATAGGAAGAAGTTAACCAATAAAGATCCGGATATATTTATATTCAGGGTGACTATAGTCAGAATAGCTATTATGCATTCCAAAACAGCTTAGAGATTTTGAGTGTTCTAACCACAATGCACTGATAAATATACAAAGTAGCAAATAAACTAGTAACCTTCATTTGTTCATTACATCATATATACACATATTAAATAACTAAATAATCACACTGTACTCCATATCAACATACAATTATGATGGGTCCAATTAAAATTAACATAAAAATAAAAATCAAGCCTTAGACTAGCCTGCTCACCCAAATGCTGGGGCTCAAGCCAAAGGGTATTGGTAAATGTTTCAAAACTTTCTCAGCTTTGTGGCCATCCACATTTCTGTGGTATGAATATTCACTCTGGCTTTAATGTTCCAACATGACACCAATAAGCAGAGTTGGTGGCACAGCAGAGGTGGCCCAACAGTCAAGAGTACTTGCTGCTCTTCCAGAAGACCAGGGCCCAAGTCCCAGCACCCACATAGAGGCTCACAACCATCTGTAACTCAGTTCCAGGGAATCCGATGCCCTCTCCTAGCCTCCATGGCACTAGGCACATGCATGGTACATGGTACAGGCAAATGACTATACTCATAAAAAGTTAATAACTAACTAAATAAACTGAGTTGAAAAGAGATACACAGAACTGAGTCTCCCACGTGAGCACGCATCACTTGGCAGCAGCACATGCCTCTGAGATCGATTATCTAAACTTAGCCTTGTTTCATTAGTGGTGAAGCAAAACTTTCAAGGATGGAGAGGGACTGATGTAAAAACCAACATCAACATTTATGTACTGCTTCCAGAAAAGTAGGGCACATGGCCTTCGGACGTTTTCCTGAATGTGTTTGCAAGTCTCTGGCCACCTCTGGTCTAGTCTTAGCATTTCCTTCTGCAAAGTGAAGGGCATCTTGCCAGTGTCTGCTCAGCCTTGTGAGGTTAAGAGTATACACAGCAGCCCAGTCTGCGATCTGAGTACTCTGCCAGACTCAGGCTGCACGTTTTCAACTACATTTTGGGCTTCTTGGTGGGGTGGGACACAGTTTGTCTTTGTACTACCATATCCAAGTGCTGGTTAGTTTCCATCAACTTACCATTAACTAGAGACACCCGGGAAGAGGGGACCTGAGAAAACACCTCCATCAGGCTGGCCTGTAGGCATGCCTTTGGGGCGTTTTCTTGATTAATAATTGATGTGGCAGTACCACCCTGGGCATGTGGCTCATACAACACTCTAGGTTGTATAAGAAAGCAAGTTGAGCAGGAATCTTCCAAGGTTACCTCTTCAAACTCCTGCCTTGAGTTCCTGCCTTGGGATCACTCAGTGATGGGCAGTACCATGTAGTCTAAAATAAACTCTTGATAAACCAGGTATTGTGGCACATACATTTAATTCCACCACTCAGGAAGTGGAAGCAGGAGGATCTCTGAGGTTAAGGCCAGCCTAGTCTACTGGAGGAAGGAGCTGTTTAGGACATCCAGGACTACATAGAGAGACCTTATCTCTAAAAACAACAACAAAAACAATAAAACAAACCCTTCCTTCCCCAAGTTGCTTTTTGTTATTGCTGTTACAATAGCAACAGGGTCTCATTTTGTAGTCCTTGCTAGCCTGGAACTTACAATGTAGACCTGACTGGCTTTGAACTCACAGAGATTAGGTTAGGCCTGTCTCTGCCTCCTGAGTGCTGAGATTAAAGGTGTGCACATCCCTGCCCGGCCTTCAAATTGCTTTTGTTCAGTGTTTTATTGAAGCAATGGAAAGCAAACTAGAACCACCCATTTGCAGAGATATGATGATGCAGGACAGCCTCTGGGAGCAGGGGCTGACACTAATATAACTCCTGGAAGGAAAACAAAAATCAATTGTAAAATCCTCAGAACTCATTCAAAGTTTCACACTGCAGAGACGTTAGACACTAGAAAAGCAACAGTGTCTTGGGCACTGTCTTAAGCAGACTTATTACAAGAAATATGGCTTTCTCTGTTGCGCCTTCAAACATACTTCACCCAAAGGTCACAGCAACACTTTGGAGTTTACCACCTCCCAGAGCTTGTTAGGGCGGTAGGAAGGGCTGGGGAAGAGTAGAGGGGAGAGGAAGAGGCTACGAAGTGCTGTTTATGAAGCAAAAAGAAAGGGCACCTTCCCCATCCTATGAGCATCTCAGGGGCCAAGCAGTTTCAAGCACAGAACAAGAGCCAGCATTTCTCATGTTCCCCTTCTTCCTCTCTTCCTGCTGGAGGTATATGCAGTTTCTCCCTGAGAACAAAATAAGCCAGCAAGCAAAAAGAGTGAAGAGACAAAAAATACATCCTAAAAATTGATGTAAATATATGTGTAGGGTTTTACTTTTCTTCTTTTATCCAAATCTTGTTCTCAACTATTTTAAAAATCTTAATTCTGATACTCTTCTGAGATATCCCATAAGTCCCCTTACTATTTCTTGGAAAGGTTGGAACTGAGCATCGGCTTTCTCCTTGATCTCTACCTTCGGCTTTCCAAACGAATTGAGTTAAACTCATTATATCAGGTTTTACGGTATCACATACCCCCTTGGCTAAACACATGACTGATTTCATTGCCTTCTCGGGCCATGAACCTCAATACCAAATTGCTGGATGGGTGTATGTTCTTTTTGAGTACTCACAGTCACAAGCCATCCCCCTGGTGGAGTTTCTAAGTGTATGTCACCATTTCAAAGGCTCTCACTATTGATCCTGATATTGCTCAATAAAGATCTTAATCATGCCTGCACAAACTAGCAGACGTACGTACGTAGCTAAAGAAGCTGATTGCACCTTGACTAAAGATACCTGGAGGGAAGGAGCCTTTCAGTGGGCTGGGATAAGATATTATTTCTTAGATATCTCTGCTTCTTTTTCCTCAGTGATAAAATTACTACCTCCCTCTCATGCCTGTGACCAAATGCATCTATCTTCTGATGGGATTTCCTTTTTTCCTTCACCACGGCTTTTGAGATGATCAGTACATAGCATTAAAATTCACTTTGAGGTGCCCTCTCACTGGCTACGGTATCTCTTCTTTTTCCTAATTGTGGAGACACCGTGCTGCACACTCCAACGCTCTTCTGGGAAGCATGGCTTATAGCAGAATTCCTCATATATTTTTAAAATACTTACTATTTTTTAATAACAAGGGAATGCCTGAGGAGGTCCCTGGAGCTGGAATTAATGGCAGTTGTGATTCCCACGGTGTAGGTGATGAGAACTTAGCTTGGGTACTCTGCAAAAGCAGTGCTTGCTCTTCACTGCCGAGCCATCTCTCCTGCCCTAAACCTGTCATTGCCTTCTATTTTGTACTTGCAGTCAAATCTGGAGAGTTTAGCATCAGGGTCTTTCTCCAAAGTGGCTCTTACAATTCACCTGGCACCCCTTTTGCCATCATCAAAATGGGGAGAAATTAATCTGATGTTGCTCCCTCAAAGAAGCAAGAATGAATGGCTAGGCTCCATGGAGAAGTGGCACACACAGTATGGATGAGTGCTGGCGGAGGACTATGTTTTCTGTCAACTTGACGCAAGCTGGAGTTATCTGAGAGGGAGCGTCAATTGAGAGAATGCCTCCATAAGATCCAGCTGTAGAGCATTTTCTCAGTTAGTGATTGATGAGGGAGGCTCCACCCCATTGTGGGTGGGGTTCTGGGTTCTAAAAGAAAGCAGGCTGAGCAAGTCCTTAAGGTGCACTCCTCTATAGACTCTGCATCAGCTACTGCCTCCAGATGCCTGCCCTGCTTGTGTTCCTGTCCTGATTTCCCTTGTTGATGAATAAAGATATGAAAGTTGTTATGGTTGTATATGCTCAGAGTGGCACTATTAGAGGGCATGGTCTTGTTGAGGTAGGTGGGACCTTAATTGGAGGAGGTGTGTCACTGTGGCTTTAAGACCCTCACCCTAGCTGCCTGGAAGTCAATATTCTGCTAGCAGCCTTCAGATGAAGATGTAGAACTCGCAGCTCCTCCTGCACCGTGCCTGCCTGGATGTTGCCATGTTCCTGCCTTGATGATACTAGACTGACCCTCTGAACTTGTAAGGCAGCCCCAATTAAATGTTGTCCTTTATAAGACTTGACTTGGTCATAGTTCTGCTCACAGCAGTAAAACCCTAACTAAGACAGAAGTATACACCAAATAAACCCTTTTCTTCCCCACCTTGCTCTTTGGTCAAGGTGTTTCATCACAGCAACAGAAACCCTGACTAAGGTCCATAGACAACTCCACTCATATTTCAGGAAAAGGCTCCAGTTTTCTCTTTTATCCCCCAAGGTACTTAGCACAGCTTTATGCCCAATGAAAATGACAAGAAGAAAGATGGTTACTTTGACCAGTATCTTAATTATATCTAACAATACAATATTACACCTTTCTAAAAGCCAGAATGTGAAACTTGATAATTCTTACAACGAATTATAAAATGTCCAACGAGAGAGAGAGAGAGAGAGAGAGAGAGAGAGAGAGAGAGAGAGAGGCTTTTTAACTCACTTTGCTACATCTCAGTTTTATCTCATGCAACAACACTACAGAATACAAAGTGGAAAGGCTGGAATCTAATAAACATCTCCTGAAGTCCAACATGTGGTCTCATCCCATGATTCCCTTTTCCTCCCAGAAAGCTGAATCCCACAGTCCAAGAATGTCTCTACTGACAGAGGACCAACAAGAACAATCTCAGTATGCCACAGCATAGCTTTGCCTTTCTCCAAACATTTCTTAGTTAACTTATTTCAACTGATCATCTAATGTAAATTACATCATTCTCCTTCAAATGTTTCTCTTCACCAACCAAACAGGCTGCTAGATTTAGATGCATAAGATGACAGGTTATTAGTTTGTATTATAAATGAGTCTTTCTCTGGAATTTCATCTGTCTTGGTTATAACTAAGCATTTGGTGAGACCCTGATCATCTCTGCGCCAGAGTTTCCTCCACCCCTTTTCAGGCTGAATACTATGCCCTGACTATTTTGAGAACATTTTCTGTTCATTCAATGTCCATGCCTTTTCACAGTGAAAAATGTTGTCTTAGGGTAAGTTTCAGTTTCTTAAACAATTCTAGTGCCAGGTGCAGTGGTGCCTGCCTGTAATGCTAGCACTTGGGATACAGAAGCAGGGTTATCAGGAGTTCAAAGGGCATCCTCAGCTACACATAAAGTTGATGCCAGGCTGGTCAAGATGGCACCCCATCTCAAAAAGTGAGAAAGATAAAAAAGAACCCACTAATTCTATAGTTAATTCTGAATCTTTTCAGCATTAAGACGTGTTTCCCATTAAAGAAATATTGGTGTGCAGAATTACACTTGTGTGAGTCTTTGTAAAACTACTTCCTTCGCCAGGAGGCCAACTGCCTTCTTATCCATAACTCTGCTAGGGCACCCTGGGTGAGAGACTAAGAGGTACGGCAACAATTCTGCTATCCCCTCCTAGATTTAAAAATCTTCCCCATCCTACTAACACTTGACTGAGGATACTTATCCTTATATACTTATCCCAACAAGCTATAGAAGTATTCAATCAAAATCTGATCTAATCTCCCATGACTGTGTCCAAATCCAGTTCTAGGGTTTGTCTAGGTCACAGATCCCCCAAGGTCCTTTGCTTGGCTGGACTGGGCCAGCCAGTACCACCAGGAGGGCAGTGATACTGGTAGAGATGGTACAGCCTCAGTAGCTATCACCAGGTACAGAATAGGGGAGAAAGTGAGTGGCTATACTTGCCAGCTTCACAGTGGACAGCTGGGCTGTGGCTGTTTGTAACTCAGTCAGTTCCCAGTCCGGCTTCATTCTGCAACTGTTTCCTTTATGCAACGTGTGTGCAACGTGTATTTCAAGTGCTGACATCACCACTCCGCTTTCATGCCATGGCCCTGGCAGCCAAGAGCAAACACTGAAAGTTCCTGCAGGGTCCTAGAGCACACCACCACAGTGGGTTTCCATTCAGCACCTCCCTTCTTTGTAAGACACTAGTTTGTTACATTTTAACCTTTGAAAGGAAAAAAGTATCAGCTCAAGACACCCAAGAGCAAGTCTCAGCACAAAGGAGATTGATTTACCCCAGAGGGACAGCGGACAGGCAACAAGGGACAGTGGACAGGCAACAAGAGACAGGAGATGGAGCATGAGGGAGAAGGGGAAGAGAGCATGGGAGAGGGAGAAGGGATATTTGTCCAGAAGACAAAGGACTGCCTCTGGATAGAGAGGAGACAGATGTGGCACATAGAAAAACAGTGGTCTATAAAGGTACAAGGGGAAACCCCATGTTAGAACGAGGTGTTTAGTTTTGTTTGGCCATGTTAGTTAGGTGAGCCAAAGGGGGCTTTTGATTGCAGGACTTCAATACTTTTAATAGCTGGACCTTGATAGTCAACCTCAGGAGCTAGTCAACCTCAGGAGGAGGAAGTGGCCAAATAAACGACTTACAGTATTTGTCATTATTCTTAATTTATGAACTAGGAAAACGAGGCTCAGGGTCACACTTCTGAGCATTCGCCGAGCCATGATTTAAGCCAAGGCTCCACTCACCTGTACATACTACCTGACCCAAAGCTAATTAAAACCTAGGCAATGGTGTGTACCTGTCTCTCTGTATACTGGAGAGGCCAAGGTAGGAGAATATTGTAGCTCAGCTTGTCTCAAAAAATAAAACTCTATAGCACTTTATTTTTAAAAAAAAGACCATAAAACCCCTTCAACTTTTTGTTTAGGAAGAAAGTAGAAAGAAGGTACTGCCAAAAAAGAAAGAAAGGGTTCATAATCTTAGTCTATTCCATCTCAAGATAGAAATCATCACGGGTGCAGGGCATTCTCTTTGTGGGGCACTCACTGGCCGTGTAAGACACTCATGGGTGCACTCCTGAGTGTGGAGGAAAACAGGCACTATGACCCTCAAGATCCTAGACAAATCCCAAGTTCATTCACAGCTTTTGTCTCAGGTTGGATAAGCTTTGGTCAGTCAAGTCCAAGCCTAAGGTCTCCATTCCACCAACCCCACAGCCTTTCTGATGTGTCCCCATCCCTACAAGTCAGAAGGCAGCAAAGGGTATCAAAGAAAGATGGGTTATACAAACAGATTTTCTGGATCTTCCCCCATCCTTAGAATCCTAATTCCCTGGGCACTCTACAGACACATGTTTTTTGAACTCTTTGGTAGCAGAGCCCCTGATAAATAAACCATAACACGATGAATTAAATTTGTATCACAGCATCTATCTCTGTGTATGAAAGGATCCTCTGGTCTCTTCTTAGAAGCTTTATATTTTAAGGCAAAATTTCAGCATAGTTAAGAACGTCTCCTTTTCTATGGAGTCAATTATCTGTTTTTGAAATATTGTACAAATAACTCCAACGCACTGCTTTAGGTGGGTGAACAATCTGTCTTTTGGTGAAAAGTGTGTTAAGTTCTCTTTCGAAGAAGTCATTTATTTCTTAATATCCCCCAGGTGGGACCACCCAAGATAAAGCTAGGACTCTCCAGGTCTCTGGGATAGTTGACATCATATTTATAAAATAAATTATCTAAGCCAAAGCTTAGAGCCTCGCTGGGTGATTTTAGAGATTTGTCCTTCACACTCTAAAGAAGAAAGCCGTTTACCATGTCTTCAGTCATTTGTTCTCAAGAGGTTCTTTGAAAGTGTGGGACATTCAGAGCAGAGTGTTTGGTCTTAGCACAAAAGGATGTCAGTGGATAAAGAGATGAATAGGAAAGAGATGACCCCTGTACATTGGGACCTTAGAAGTTCTATAACTTCTACTACTACCACACACTAACTACAAGGAGCACCCAATAAGAACCAGTACAGTTCCTAGATCTAGTTGCACACAGAAGTAATTTGAGAAAATTGATTAAAAGTCAAGACTCTTGGGCAGGGAACATATCCCAGGGGCAGAGCCTTTTCCCTGGATTCACAAGGCCCTGGGCCTTATCCTCAGTAGGATCAAAATAGCAATAGTAAAAGATTCTGACCTCCATATATGAAGACCACACCCACTGAAGTTAGAAGAACCAGAGAATGTTTATTTTGATAAATATCACAGGCAGCTCTGAGATTCAGGCAGGCTTCAACAGTATCCCAGTGGCCAGAAACCTCTTCTAGTCCTTCCCACAACTGCCAGAAGCATTCTTCACCTCGAGAGGCCAGTTCAAGGCTGTTGTTGAGAACCTTACTTCCAGAACCAGAGACCTGGCTGGAAATGTATGGCTTGCACAGACAGAATCTGCAAGAAGGTTTAGCTACGTACCATTAGGAAGGCAAAAAGCCGTGTCAGTGGTACACAAGGAAGACTACAGAATTGACAGTGGCCAGATTCAAAGCATCAACCAGTCTTCTACTTTTAGAACTTGGGCCTTTCAGTGGCATGAGGGCCCACCCTCTGGGCTCTTACAGCAAAGCCTGGAAAGGGGATGAGTTCCTGCTGATGAGACTGGGAGCTGCTGTCCTTTGAGCAAATCAGCACAGCCCCTCCCTTCTGAGCTTGCAGCCTGTGGTGGGATCTGACATGGGGCTTCCTCCTCTCCGTCCCTATCCTCCTTTTTCTCCCTTGATTCTTTTGCTGGAATCACATCCTGAACTAACTACCCTTAATTCCTTCTTTTGAAACTGTGTTTCAAGGGAAGCTCAAGTGGAGACAGATTTAGAAACTCAAACTCAGAAAATTGCAGAGCATTTAAAAACAAACAATCAAACAAAATTTGTCTCAGGTAGGGAGTGGTGGTGCAGGCTTTTAATCCCAGCACTCAAGAGGCAGAGGCAGGTGAATCTCTGAGTTTGAGCTCAATTTGGTCTACATAGTGAGCTCCAGGATAGCCAGAGCTACATAGTGAGACCCCAACTCAAAATAAACAAGAAAAATTAGTCTCTTCCCCACCACTCTCAAATCAGATGTCTGTGTGTCAATCCCACTTATAAATAACCTTAAGCAACCCATATCAACTTGTATACTGTTGCTGAACCTTCAAGGGTTCCTCGACTAGTCTGGATCCATTCAAGATTTGAATGAGAGTGGATGATAAGACTCAGCAAATAGCATGCTGGCTGTCAGGCCTGATGACCTAGGTTCAAGCCCAAGAATCCACACAGTGGGAAGAAAACCAATTCCAAGAAGTTTTCTTCTAACTTCCACATGGGACTGGCGGCACATTCTCCCCCGCCCCCCCCCCACACATACCGAAACACAAATCAATTTTAAATTAGAGTTTAAAATAAATGTTTATAACAGTTTTATTTGTTGACTCATTCAACAAATATTTTGTTTAATTGTTCTATGTGCAAAGCAAATTGTGCTATGAAAGATGTTCCCTGGACCCTGGGATGCCCTGGGATGCCCTGGGATGCTCATATTCATTAGTAGATTCAATTGTTCAAAAAGAGTATTGATTGAACAAATTAAGGTTTACCTGTTTTCAAAAACACATTATGGCTTTTTGAGATAAAGTGCTATAGAGTTTTATTTTTTGAGGCACGCTGAGCTCCTACCTTGGCCTTCCCAGTATATGGAGGGACAGGTACATAACGTTGCCTAGATTTTAATTAGCTTTGGCCCAGGTGGTATGTATAGGTGAGTGGAGCCTTGGCTTAAATCATGGCTTGGCGAATGCTCAGAAGTGTGACCCTGAGCCTCGTTTTCCTAGTTCATAAATTAAGAATAGTGACAAATACTGTAAGCCGTTGTGAGGATAAAATATCGTGGAAGTAAAGGAGCTGGCCCAGTATAAACACCAAGTATATTTTATATGACAGTGATCGCCCTTACCTAATATTAGCCTGGGGCCCAGCATGTGCATAGCCTGGACCCATGTGAACTGGGCAGAGGAAATTGAACTCAATTCTGTGTTCTGTGTACTGTGTACTGGTTTCCATGCAGCACAGAGTTAACCATCTAGAGGAAAACATCGTATTCGCCTGGTCATTCTCTGTAGACAGAGAGACTGGGTGTGCCTGCCAATCAAAGCCACTGCAAGATGATTAGGTCACAGGGAGAGCAGCATCAGAGAAGATACCAACTACAAGAATGCAACTACTGTGCAAATATCTTGCTGGCATGGAGAATTCCCTCGTGTCTCAATTCCTCAAGAAGTAATACATCAGGATCTACACTCCCCAGGACACCCTGCTCTTGTGCAGGGCACTCTGCGGCCGAGCACACACTCCGCAAGCGTTTGGTGGCTTCCTGAGTAACTGAAGCCCTTATTAAAAAGGGGCATAACGTGTGGAGAACGTTTCTGACAGTGTATCACCCTGAAAGCTAGATTCCATCCCCAAAGCTTTGGGGGTAAAGCATTGAGAGGGGAGGGAACCACGTGAGCCTCCTGATGCAGTGGATGCTCCCCTACTCTGGGAGAGGAGCCAGGGTAGATGAAAGAGCAGAATGCCCGCCCGCCACTCTAGGCACAAAAGACTGCAAAACCACACATTAGAAATAATGCTGGAATTAAATTAGAAACATCGGATCCAAATTCTGTAACAGATGTAATAATGGTCGGTGGCCGCTGATTCACGTTCAGCATCTTTTTCATTTTCCAGTTCACCTCAGGTCTCACCACTCAGCACTGAATGTTCAATCTACTCCTGAGTCAATGTGCCATTGACATTCACCACCACCCTCTGTTGTCTTATTTATGGATACAATTAGGAAGCCAGGCTGCGGATGCAGCTCTGTTGATAGTGTGAGTGCTGGGATTGCAAGCAGTTAGCCACCATGGGGAGTTTTCTAGGATGCTGCGGAGCTGGCTCCATTGGTAGGGTATCTATCTGTCCAGCATCGTAAAGACCTGGGTTCAGTCACTGGCACAGCATAAACCAAATGTAATTGCACATGCCTGCAATCCTAGCATTCAAGAAGTGGAGGCAAAAGTGTCAAACTTTCAGGCTTGGAAGATGTCTCGGGGAAAGCACTTGTGTTGTAAGTGTGGGGACCAGAGTTAAAATCCCCAGAACCCAGATAAAAGCCAGGCAGACATATAGCCTGCCTGTGGTTGCAGCACACAGGAGAGAGAAAGCAAAGTCCAGGTTCAATGAGACCTCAATATATGAAGTGAAGAGTAATTGAGGGAGACACCTAACCTCAAATTTAGGCCTCCACACACATGTATACATGTGTACCTGCACACACATACTCCTACACCCATATAGACATGCATATACACATACATAGGCAAAAACAATTCAACGTTAGTGCGTCCAAAGTCAGCCCAGGAGACATGAGATCCTGTCCCAAGAAAAAATAAAAACAAAAAAAAACAGGAATCTCACTTCATGAGTTTAGTGGAACATCTTCCCAGACTAGGGCCCTGGCTACTGTCTGTCACACCAGTCAGAAAGAGATGCACAGATGTGGAATAGGAGCTGGTGAGACAGGAAGTGGATTTTCTCTCTTTGTTCAGGACAAAGGCATCAACAGTTTTTGGCTTTGTTTTTTAACCAAATCCGTGGATACTAGGAGGAACCTTGCCCCCTTTTCTACCTCCTAACTTTGACTTATATACCAACCTCAACCCTGCATAGCTTAACAAACTCCTGTTCTTCCATGCCTCTGCACCTGGCTTCTCTTGCTTACAGATAAGAGTCCAGCTCCATGAGAAGTCAGTAACTACAGATTCAGTATAGAAGGAGTCTGGGTAGCCAGCTCTGAGTTCAAGTCCTGTCTCTGATACCCTCTATGACAGCCTTTGGACAAGTGAATTAATCACACAGGGTGGCAGTAATAATTCTGACCTTGACTAGTACAATCATTAGCCCTCAAAAAATATAGAATCTAAAAGGTTTGACCAAGGGCTCACTCAATATCTGGTGATAGTTCACTAAGAAACAGTTAATATCTGTTTTTCAAAAATACTTAGAATTATGGCATTGGCTGAGAATGCTGGTTATCTCTCAATACTCATTCACTCATTCTCTCTCTCTCTCTCTCTCTCTCTCTCTCTCTCTCTCTCTCTCCCTCTCTCTCTCTCTCCTCTCTCTCCCTTTGATAATAGAATTTCTTCCTTTTAGCTGAACATATGGCTACGTGGGATCAAGCTTACCCAAGCCTCCTCTGAAGCCACTTATTTCTATGTGATTGGGTTCTGAGCAATGGTAAGGAAGGCAATGTGACAATATCCCGGGACTGTCCAGAAGGAAGTGGCACAGTCTAATTTGCCTCTCTAAAACCAGACTACTCGTGAGAGGGCTAAAACTTGAGTAGCTTTACTAAATAAACCATGTAGTAGAAGTCATGATATGGCCAACATGTTAGCAAGATGCTCAGACCAACTCTGGCTTGATGACTTTTTTTACTTCAGATTCTCTTTTCCAACTTGACACAACAAGAAACATCTAGGAAGAAGGAACCTCAACTGAGAAAATGTCTCCATCAGGTGGTCTGGTAGGCAAGTCTGTGGGACACTTTTTCTTGATTAACAATTAATGAGGGAAGGCCCAGCCTACCGTGAGCAATGCTACCCCTGGGGCAGATGGTCCCGGGACACATAAGAAAGGTAGCTAGACAAGAACATGGAGAGCAAGCCAACCAACAGCATCCCTTCATGGTCTCTGCTCCAGGTTTCTGCTTGAGTTCTTGCCTGGACTTCCCTCAGTGATGGTCAGAAAGTGTAAGGCAACTTACACTTTGGGTGGCTTTGAGTCGGACGGAGTGCTTTATCACAGCTATTGCCAAGTAGTACGAGGACACAGAGAAATAAACATTCATGGTTGCTGGGTTGTTTTCTTTGGTTTTGCTTTGTTTTTCTTTTTTTTGCTTTTTGTTCTTGTTTGTTTTTTTGCTTTTTTTTTTTGCTTTGTTTTTGTTTTGTTTTCTTTTGTTTTGTTTTTCAAGACAGGGTTTCTCTATGTAACAGCCCTAGCTGTCCTAGAATTCTCTCTGTAGACCAGGCTAGCCTCAAACTCACAGAGATCTGCCTGCCTCTGCCTCCCAAGTGCTAGGATTAAAGGTGTGGGCCACCACACCCAACTAATATTCATGTTTTTTAAGCTTGTGCTATTTCTCATTTCCATCACTGATGGCTGGAGCTAATCCTAACACACAGGAGAGTAATTTTACTCTACCATTCAGTACAGGGGTCCCTTCCGTGTTGACGTCTTCCTTACTCTGCATCCAGCTTTTGTTTAAATACTCTCTAGTTAGCCTGCACTGCTTCATGGAAGGCCTCTTCCTATTCCTAAAAGCTGTTTCCATGTTAATTTTCCTCTGCCCCCTCCATGTGTGTAGGTTGCTTGGCGCAGGTCCCCCACAACCCTCTTGCTCCTCAGATCTCTACAACCCTCTGTCCACCTGTGTTCTGTTTCTTTCCTGTCAGGGTGTCCAGGCATCACTGCACCAGGCTGGAAAGATGAATGGGTGGGGTCTGCAGGATCTGGGTCAGCTTCGAGTGAGAGTGGGTGGAGGGAGGAGGGGCTTCTCCAAGAATTTTAATGAAGTAGCTCTCTTAGATGATCTTAACTTATGCTCATAGCTTTATTTGAGGTGGGCTTGAATGCATACACTTTACTGGGGTGAACCCCAATGTATATGGACGATTTATGGACCTTGGAGAGTAGGTAGGAGTTTTCAGGGTAAATGAAAAATCACTGACTAGAGTTTAAAGTACTAGGAATACCTTGTTTGCATAGAAAAGTATTCAGGGAATCCCAGGTACTTACTGGGTGGGTTCCCATCAGGAAAGAGGAAGTTGAACTTGTAGGTCTGCCAAAGACTTTCTCCAGGTAGAGGGTGTGGAGGGTCAGGTTACCCAGACAAGGTCAGAGAAGGGGAAGCTCTGCTGGTAAAGGGAGTCCTCCACTTTGTGCCAAATTCAGAGGAGCTATTTGGTCACGGTAGACTACAACCTTCACTTGCAGGTTTCTCTGCATCCACCCTCACTGCTTAGGGAAACAGTTATGCTCACCATTGATCAGTGATCATTCACCTACCTATGTACCTCTGAGATGATTGATCAGTGATCATTCACCTACCTCCAATACCTCTGAGCTGATTGATCAATGATCATTTACCTACCTCCATACCTCTGAGTTGCTTCCTGCATTTGAAATCATCCTTTCTCATCTGAGCTCTTAGTTTAGTGCTACAAACTAACCATATTTATTTTAGGTCATAATGGAAAGAAGTCTCTCCATTACCCATCTCCTTCTGTTTTGGCTGGGTTTTCTCTTACTTCTAAAGGCAGAGGTTCCCTCACCGTAAAGCTCCAGGATTTCCAAACACTCTGGAGCTTCAGCCAACTTTTGGAGACAAGAGTTAGTTGCCTAATGCTAGATTTCCTCCTACTCTGCTGGATCTCACCCCTACTGACGCTCGAGTCTCCTCCATCATTCCTTTATGTAACCAGCTGTCGAGTCCCATGGATTCTCTTTATCTGGTCTGGTCTTTGTATCTCCACTTCTTCTATACCCCTCATATGTGTGAAATTGCACTGAAGGACTGGAAGTGTACACACTATGCTGTTGTCCATGTGTAATGCACATTATATGGGTGAAATTGTCATGTGCCGTTACAGCTTATTGAGAATGGACTCTGGGCATGAGGTGGGTCTCCTGTCTTGGACTTCAGCAGGTTTATCTCAAGTTCCTCTCAGACTCCTTGTCTGGGGATGAGATGGCCCCTCTGGCTTTATGATGGGCAGAGGAAGAACAACCAGAGTAAAAGGCACTGTATCCCCAAGAAAAGCTAAAAGCTAAACTATTTACAACCCCAGTTACTGTTGTTTATCCCATAGTAAAAAATGCCTACAGTGGGAAGAGAAGGGGAAGCTTGTCTGTGGCAGGAATTCTCTGCTCTGCTGGGAAGGCTCAGTGATGGCAAGCTGATGTCAGAAGGCTTTCCCAGCTGTTTCTGCTGGATGTTTGTAAGTCCCTGATTGGATGCTGCTGCCTTTTATTTAACCTCTCAACTGGGTTACAGAACTAACCCTGGTTGTTAGTTCTGGGAAATCCACGGAATAGGGATGACTATGGGATATCTTACTTTAAAATGCATCATTCTTTACTGCCTATTTTCCATAATAACAATGGTTGCTCTGTACAATCCAGAGAATGATCTCTAATAGCCATGTTTTCCATTTTTGAATGAATGAGTTTGCTTAAATGTGTGTAGCTACTATGTCTTTTCGTTACATCTTCACTGCCTGGCCAGCAAATGAACAACTTGGCTCTACCACACCACTCGCCCACCATATTGTTCTGCCTCACTTCAGACTAACCAACCAGGACTGGGCCCTCCTAGACCATGAGCCAAAATAAGCCTGTCATTTTTATTTAGATGTTGTTGTTGTTGTTTTATGTACTTGCTAGAACAAAGAATAACCTCAGTGTTTCACAAAGAAAAATATGGACAAAGAGAAAGTATCATGGCAAAACACTTCCTTTTTGCAGAAGGGCTGTGGCCAGAACCCAAACCAGGAAAGTAAACAAACTGGGACAGGAAGTTCACTTGGGCTTTATTCTAACACAAGTGGTCACCATGTCTCTTCCTCATTGGCTGGGGTCTGACCTCATAGTCTTTCAAGACTGGCCAGTTTTAAAAGAATCAAAGCAAAGGAAATGAAGGGAAGCAGAGAGGGATGAGCCCTCCAGGCCGTGAAATCGAGAATACTGGGGGTAGAGTGGTGACAGGGCTGGTGTTAAATAGGGTACTTTGTATAAACAAAAGTTGTACCAGCTAGAGTAGATGAAAAGATTTTTATAAACATTTTATAAGGCAGGGAAGACATAAAATTTTGGCCCTTGGTAGGCTAGCTCTTGTGTGTGTGTGTATGCATGAATGCATGTGTGTGCTCATGTGCAAGCACACAGAAGTCAGTAGTCAATATTGGATTCTTTTTTTTTTTTTTTTTTTTTTTTTTTTTTTTTTGGTTTTTCAAGACAGGGTTTCTCTGTGTAGTTCTGGCTGTCCTGGAACTCACTCTGTAGACCAGGCTGGCCTCGAACTCAGAAATCCACCTGCCTCTGCCTCCCAAGTGCTGGGATTAAAGGCATGCGCTACCCCGCCTGGCAGCCAATATTGGATTCTTATTCTATTGCCCTCTACAGTATTTGTTGAGATAAGGCCTCTCATTGAACTTAGAGCTTGCTGATTCAGATAGTCTAGCTAGCCAGCAAGCCCCAGAGATCCTCCTGACTCTACTATCCCCCCATCCCCCCAGTGCTGGGGTTGTAGGTACATTCCACCATGCCCAGCTGTTTTATGTTCTGGATCCAACCTCAGGCTCTCAACTAAGCCATTTCTCTCCTCAGCCCCTAAACCTTTCCTCTTTCACTTGACTGTGCTGTTTGTCACATTAATAGAAAGTGAAGTAGCACAGCTCTGGCCTGAACATAACAACAGAATACACTGGTATTGAGAAGACTGTCAGTCTCAGGAGGGCAGGGCAGGGAAGCAGGAATGGTAGCCGAGAGGAGGAAGCCAGTGAAGATATAGTATGTCCGGTAGGAGGCACAAAAGCAGAAGATTCTAGCTACCGAGGCCTAAGGAATCTTGAGACTATCCCCTGATGCAGTCCTTGGCCTTCTCCATGTTGCATCACCTGTCCTTGAGAAGCCTCGGGCCTCTCTATCTCCAAAGCTTGGATACAAACTTGCCTTCTTCTACACTGATTCAAGCACATAGGTCAGCCTCAGGAATCTGCTGGGCAAACAAAGCTATCTGAATGGATTTGAGATCTTGCTGCAAAGCAAGACAACTAAGCTGAGAGCTCAAAGGAAGCCCCACAGTGTGTGGCCTCCGCTGGTTTCTATGGACACAGCACACACTACTGACACTGCCATCAGCAGCATCTTTATTTTACAGCTAAGGAAACGAAAATGAAGAGAATACACATGACTTACAGCCATCCGCTAAGACGTGAATGTGGGTGTCCTGGCTCTGAGCGAGGCTCTTCCATGCTGTGGGATGGCTTCTGCTGCCACCTGTGCTTTTCAGGGAAAATTTTTAAACGGGTGATACTCCCTGCAGACGGAGTGGACGACGAGCTTTCTGGGGAATGAGTATGCATGATGTGTCTGTGTATATACATGTTTATATGTTAGGGCGTGTGCATACCACAGTACACATGTGGAGGTCAGAGGACAGCATCAAGTGTGAGTCCTCTGCCTCCTCTCAGGCAAGCTCTCTCTTGTTTGTCACTATGCCACACACTCCAGGCTCCCTAGCTGGCCTGCAAGCTTCTGGGGTTTCTCCTGGCCTACTTCCCATCTCACTATAGGAAGTCTGGGTTTACAGACACAGTCCATGGGGTCACACTTTTTACATGAGGTCCAGGGATCCACACCTAGGTCCTCATGCCCTGATAGCAAGGACTTTACCTACTAAGCCAGCTCCCCAGCCCCATTTCACCAGCTATTGCTCCAACTTTGGTCTCTATTAAGGTTTGCTTGTTTAGTCCCAACTCTGGCTTGTAATGGCTGCAAATTAATAAAGGAAGAGAAAGTGCCACAGCTCCAGTCCCTCCTCTAGGTGCCCTACTTCACGCCAGAGCAGAGGTTTTGCTTGTGACTCAAAAACATATTTATTGGGCACAATGAGCTGAAGATGTGTACCATGGTTAGGTCCATCCTTTCTCCTTGCCTCTGTGATCTATGTTTCATTAGGAATCTCGAGAGTGCCACAGCATCAAGTAAATAATCAGATCACCTTTTGTGGGGTCTAAGTAGACTCTCAGTGAAGTGTCATAGGAGTCCTGGAAAACTAATCAGTTTTTTTCTCAGTTTATTTAGAGGTTAAAGCATTTAGGCAAGGTTCTACAAATCACATTCTGAGTTTCAAAGCTAAACTCATCTCTCTCTCTCTCTCTCTCTCTCTCTCTCTCTCTCTCTCTCTCTCTCTCCCTTCCTCCCTCCCTCCCTACGCCCCCTCTCTAGTGGGGACTGCCCCACCGAGTGTCCTGGATGAGAGCAGCATGGGAAGATAGAACTAAATCAACATAAACTTCTGTGAGCATCACACAACGGCCTTCCTAACAGACTCTGCTTTTGGAAGAACAAATAGAGTTGAATGAGTATGTGAACAGATCGTGTAGGCACTGTTTGGAATGCCGTACCCATGGCCAACAAGATGGGTGCACAACAGGCCAAGCCTTAACCAGGACCCTGGGAAAGAACAAGTCAGGAAGCAAAAGGAAAAATGGGAGAGAGGTGCCACAGCTGCCAAAACCAGAAAGGAGAGCCTGGACCCTTTTCTGCCCACATCCAGTGTCCAATTAACACGGTCCCTCCAGGTTTTTCTTTTTCTACAGTTACTTAAACATTTTCAACATCTGCTTTTGGAGTTAAAGGGAGGAATGCAAAGGTTTTTCTTTAAAACAAAAACCACAACAAACTTGTCTTTCATCGTCTTTCTGTCCCAAGACACTTGGCTACTGAGGCCAGGGAGATCTGTTCCCCTGCTGCTTGCAAGGCTGAGCCTCACTTGGAGGGGTAGGGTGTTCCTCTCCTCATCCTTCACTATAAGAGCACACTCCCTACTTTACCTTCCAGCCCTGGGACCTGGAAGCACCTCTGAACCACATTTGCGCCACAGTGTGTACGTGAGTCTCTGCTCATGCTGTGATTTAAACACAAAGCACCTACTATTTTCAGAGTGAGCAGCTGCCAGATCTTTCAGCCAAGTTGGTGGAGGCAGCTGTCCCTGCCCTAGCTCCCTGAAAGATGAGGAAAACACTGAAGTCAAAACCTTCCAGCTCTCAGGAAACAGGAATTCCTGACACTCTACTCCAGTGATAACCCACACAAGTAGACAGCCTTCCTCATTGCCAGGGCCTGTCGGAAGGATCCATAATGACAGTTTGTATCCTCCACAGCCAAAGTTCCAATAGGATGGAGAGTAGGCTTAGGGACCCAGAATACATAATGGATTCTATGAGAACCAGCATGTGGATATGGTGGACACCATCTCAGGGCCCCAGCCTAGGCAACAACTGACTCTCAGAGCAGGACCCAGAGCAGCCATACTGTTCCCTTGAAACCTTAACTTTATGATTATGGACAAATTCGTTGAAAAGAAATTAGTGACTTATTTTGCTTTGCCCTAAAATGATTGCAAAGAAAGAGAAAGTAGGGCTGTGGTAGATCACTTGCATAGCATGAAAGGGGACCTGGGTTCTATTCCCGGTGATGAAAGTAAAAAGAAAGAAAGAATGGCCGAAGATCATACAGTTCAAAGAGATGTCCCCTCAGAAATAGGTGTAGACCGAATCATAAGATACTGGTCACTAGAGTACCCTGATTGGTCCTTACATACGATAGCCTATTTCAGTGTTCTTCTCAAGTCTGGCTGACCTATCCCACATTTATCTGTAAAACTGTACATTTTCCCATAAGAGGGTGTAAAACAGTGCCTAATAAGTCCAAGGCAAGCTATGATGTAGCTGGAAGAACAAGCTAAATTCCACCTGGATCTAGGTAGGTTTCTGCTACTCCCAGTGATGCTTTCCTCCTTACAGAAACCTGGGCGTTAGGGTGACAGTCAGAAACCCGGTTGGGGCCAGTGCCAACAAGCTGCCAGGAACAGGGAAGGGAACCAAGGGCGGGGATGGGAGACAGCAGAGGATTCATTTTAGGCTTTCGTGAGGAACTGGCTTCTTTATGCCTTGTCCACACCCTCTGTGCCTCCCTTAGTGAACCCTGCAGCCCTACCCCAGCACCACAATTGCCTGGTGGCTTTTCTTGGGTTATAGTTCTTCCCTTGCTCAACTGAGGAAAGTCATAAGCCATCCATAATGCAGAAATCATCATGGCAGCTGGCTCAGGACCTTGGGCCTCCTGGCTGCCAGGTAAATAGTGTCTTCCACTGGATTATCTCTTTAGTCTTAAAGGGCTATGTTGACGAAAATCCCCTCCAGATACAGAAAGTTGTAAGAAATGGGGAATGGGAGATAAAGAGAAGGTTTAGCCCAAAGTAAGAATATATGAAAAAGACATAAGAAAAACCTACTATTTTGTTGTCTTACTAAAAATATAAATTTGAAAAAAATTTAAATGGAGGCACCCTGCATTGGTGGATAATAGTCTTCTCATAAGCCTTAAGTTATTAAGTGGAAATTCTAATGCCAGCTGGGGATTGCCTCTCGATAAGATGTTGGTCAGGAAGACCTCAAATATGCTCCAAACCATACAGGCTATTGCTATTGTTCTTCATTGCCCACCAGAACTAAATGGTAAGATACTATTAACCAAATGTACCCCATTCTTTTACTCTAAGACATAACAAAAACAAGCTGAAATTGAGTTAGAAGTTTCGTCTCTGCTAGTTGAGTTTCATGGCACTAGAATGTGCTTGTGTAGGCTGATGAGGAAGGGAAAACCATCAACAATGTAGCTAACTGTGAGCCCTTTGATCTACAGTAAAGACCTGCCAGGCCTTTACTCGGATGCCTGTGCACTGGTGGCACATACATCATGGGGATAACCAACCACTCTATGCTTGGACTTGAGGACTGCTTTACAGAAGGGAACTACTGTCTTGTGCTATAAACTTAATCAAGAAGAGGTCAAGTGCACAGGGGGCGTTCCTACCACTGCTGTTTTTCTAAATGGATACATTGTTAAACTGCTTTCTATATACTTACCTGGACACCCTTGATTAGTGCTGCTTTCAGCCTTGGCAAGAGAAATTTGTGGTGCAGGGATTCATAACTGGTCAAAAAGTACTAAGAATACATGACTTAAATTTTCAACAATAAATGGCTCTGAAACATCACAAAGGAGAAAGAGTAAGAACTGGAGGGTATCGGGAAGTGCTCTCTTAAACACAGCATGACCACTGCACTCATGGGCTCCCAGCAGCTGCTGTTCCTTGCATGAGACCTATACCAGCTTGGGCCTGTCAGCATATCATCATGGACAGGAGAGGGCTCATGAGGCCCCTACCTCTCCCTGAGGGACTTTTAGCAGTTAACAGTTGCTGGGGAAGCGGGGCAGCGTTGATGGGAAGGGTAGAAGTATGGAGGAAGTTGTTTTCATCAGCAGTGTAGTCACTGGTAAGTTATCTGTGCTCCAGCGAACCACTGCTCACGCATACTCATGAAAGCAACCCTAATTAAACCCAAGTGAGTCACTTACACAAAAAGACATAAAAGTAGGAGAGGAAGTTGTTGGGAATAAGCATCTCAGAGGCAGACAGAGGGAGCATGGAACAGATTAATGGGTGTGAAAATAGCCAAAATACATTACGCATATGAAATTGTCAAAAAAAAATTTTTTTTTAAGGAAAGAAAAGAAATACATGCCTCCCCACCCCACCCGCCGCCTCCAGACATTTGTGAGTGCCCTTTGTTTTGAGATCACTTCTTTGAGACAGCTCAGATCCCGCCTTCAAGAACACTAGTGGGACTGAAGCCTAGTCCTTTGTGATGCTCTTTTCCCCTTCAGGAGTGGAGTTCAGGAAGAGAGGGCCATTCCTGTCTCCAGAGAAGGCTGAAGTAAGAGGCCTGAAGAGACCTGGCCAAGGCTCGCAGAGCAGTAAGCGCTCTATGTGAAAGCACACAGACAGCTCCTGCCCCGCTCCGGACAAGCCTCCTTTTCTGTCTGTCACCCTCTAGACCGAGGGCTCACATATGCAAGCCCCACCACCGGTGATGCTCTGAACATCCTGGCCGAATCGGTTTTTTTCTAGCTCTCAGAAAAGCACTGGATTAAAATGTTTCCACTGACCTTGCAATGAGTCAGGTGATTCAGTCAGTGGATTTTTGGAGGTGTCGGGCGATTTAGCATCTTGCCTCAGGTAATATTATGGGACCCTAGATTTTTAATCTAAATAAATGTCACCCACTGGGGCTGAGGACAAGAGGTTGGCAGGCTTGAGGGAGCTGTGCAGTGCCTCTCTAGAAGCAAGAACTGATGCCCGAAGCTGCGCCAGGGGCTCTGTTCATAGGCTCAGGCCCTGTCTGTGTGCTTCTGACCAGCACTGATCTCCCTGGCTCCTGAGTGCCAGCTCACTGGAAGCCTCTTGAAACGCTGGAGAAAATCTGCTGCCTGACACGTTCGCCCTGGCTGGCAGACTGCTTTGCATGCCTATGGGGCAAGCAAGCTATTTTTGAACGGATTTCATAACTCTTTGTAGATGCTGCGGCTGCTGATTGCACACATGTTTCCGGCTTGGCTCCCATGGTGAATGTTGACAGAAACAGAGTCTTCAGAGAATGTAGAAAAAGAGGGATTGGGAGATTAGGGACACAATTTCCATGTCTAGACTCAGTCCCCGCAGCGACATCTGCTCTAATCAGGGTCCCTGGGATTCAGCACCTTGCACAGATCACCCTCCTAAACAGCCCAGCTCCCTTGGAGAACTGGATTATGAAACCTCCCAACAGCAGCACTGCCCCGGGTGAGGGGGACCCTCCCCACGACATTCCAAGGTTAAACCCCAGGTGAAGTCCTGAGGTTTTGTGGTTGCAAAACAAAGTATGAGGAAAGTTTGTGACTGTTTTGCATCCAATTTTCTTTTGGGAAATCTTAAACCTCACATCCAATTCCAGCCCCTGGCCAGATGGCCTCTTTACCTCCCAGCTGGCAGGACTGACTTTAAAACCACAGTGCTGCTCCCTCATTGACTAGTTCCAGTGTGTCTCCTTCACCTTTGCTTATCTGGCCCTCCTGGCAGCCCTGGCAAATCCCACTCCATACCCAATTCATCCTTTTATTCATCTCTCACGACCTCACCTCGGGCTCTGTCACAGCACAGTTATCTGATTCACTATTACTCACATCACAGCCCCACCATATTGAACAGCTTCCCCATCAATCTGCCTGAAACCCTCAATTCATTAGTCACATATCCTGTTATTCAGATATATAGATATAGATACGGGTGTGTGTGCACGTGCATGCATATACACACATATGTGTCCACACACATATATATGTGTCTATATATATGTAAAACACACACACATACATATGTTTTTAAAAAGAGATTTCATATACAAGTCCTTCACTGTCTCTGGAGGTCACTAGAGTCTAAGATTTCTCAAGAAACCCCTTCTCAGAGAACAGATGCTTAATCCAGATAAGCTACCAACCCCTAACTTTTGCTTTCATCTCTGTGTGAATTAAGGAGAGACATCTCCATGACAGCTTTCAAGTTCTCCCTCAGAGATTTTCATCATCCGATTTCTTGAAACAACTTAGGGACCATTTTAGGATAGCTCTGCTGCTCACTTGCCGAACCTCCCTGCTTCTCTCAACAAAGATGAGTTGAGGTTGTATCCATCCCTAGGCTATCACACTCAGAATACCATGGGTCTGTAAAATATGGCAGTGCCTCAAGTCAAAAGACAAACTGGTAAATCTCTAATAGTTCTTTATCCTTGGCTCCCAAGACATTAAGACTGTCTACTGGGAGCTACATCAGGCAGTTCTGTGCTTGGCTTACCCACTGCCACATAGTCTTGGATAATGTTTTCAAAACCAATATTACTAGCCAATCACTAGGCGAGCGTTGGGCTAAGACTGCATATATGCTTCTCGGTGTTCACTTCGTCCTCATTACAATCTGATGTTATTTCTCCAGCATTACACCTGGGGCTTAAGCAAGTAGAGTAACTGGCCCACCTGAACAGGTAAAACCACAGACTTCAATTTTTTTAGGCCCATTCAGCTGGAACCTGAATATGCACAATATGAAAACAGATGTAATAACAGGGTTCTATTTTTTTTCTAGTCTGTATATCATCCAAGTTTTCTCTAGAAAATGTGGTTTTCCTCAGAAAACACTTTTAAAAAAGATAATAAAATTAAATTCCGATGCATTTGGATAATAAGACAGATCTTTCCAGGAGGCAAGTATATTCTAACAAACAGACCTGAGATCCTGAGAATGCACCAGGGAGAAAAATACTGAAGAAATTCCCTGTTTTCATGAGGGGAGTTGGGTCATGCTGTCCCATGGGGCAGCCTGATTTACAGGAGAGATCGGATCACCCCTCCTTCTGGGAAGAAAGTGTCTTGCCATGTTAATGTCATAGACCCACAAGCTCTTGTCCTGAAGACACCTCTCTTCAGAAGCCCTAGCAAGGCTTCTGTACCCATCTTGAGGATTAGCATCCTCTGCTTTAAATCACACCCAGTGCTATGGAGGGATAAGAGACCTGAGATCAAAATCAAAAGATGGAAATTCAGGATCACGCCTTACCACTCACAAGCTCGCTGAGTATTCCCACCGGAGGGAGTTTGTACAACAGGGATGAGAAAGTGAGACAGAGCAACAACCACCAAATCTAAACTGAGGACAGGCGGAAAAGCCAACCTTCCAGTTGTAGGTCAGGTATTCATTTGGGAAGCCAGCTAGCATACAAGAACTCTCTTACTAACTCTCTGTTCTTACTTTAAACATCTTCCCTTCGGAGTGGCCAGCCTGCCCACCGTGGGCATCAATGGGACTAAATCTTCAACTACATCTTGGCCAATCAGAAGCTTTCTTCCAGACCTAGAGAGTGCCACGAAACATGGAAGTAATTATATATCCTGTTCATTGTGGCCTGACATTGTAAGAGGCGGCTTCTAGGACTCACTCTTCTGAGTGTCCTTCATTTCCATCTGCTTTCCAAAGGCATTCCAATTGTTTTGTAAGATTCCAGATATCCCAACAGCCCTTGAGTGGCAGCTGAGTGAAACTGGAAAAAGATAATTTGCCCAGTGTCCCTGAGATGCTCAGTGGTACAGCCAGATCAGATCTGGAATATCCTTTGATTTTAAATTTTTCTTTCTAAGGTAGTTAGAAGGGATTTTGTGGTTTGTAGACTAGGACCCCGGGGCTGACTCTTGGGGTAGAAAGAGAAATGTACAAGCCACCAAGTTCTCATGCATAGAAACAGGATGTAGATAATTTCCTCAAAAGAGACAGAATATTCTTAGACTATAGCAAAGTAAAATCACAAGCAGAACTTCTTCTGAGGATGACATTAAGTTGCGCCATCGTCATCGTCGTCGTCGTCACATTTAATTTATTTTGTGTGTGTGTGTGTGTGTGTGTGTGTGTGTGCTTGCAAGTACATGCATGCCTGTGATGTGCACATTCACTGAGTGTACGTGGGGAGCACTAAAGGGCAACTTTGTGAAGTCAGTTCTTTCCTTCTACCATATGAATCTCTGAACTCTAACTTGGTAGTTGGTGCATTTACCCACAAAGCCAGACCCCTAGTTCTAACATGTATTTACCTATGACCCTTTCCAATACTGTTGAAATTCCTTCTTTTGAGTTCATCATCTGAATAAAAGAATTTAGAGACAGACTTGGAAGTGTCGGGACCACCTGCCAGCAGGAAGGACGACGACAACAGCAGGATTCTTCTCAACCACACTTTATTAGGAACACCCAAGTTTGAAGTGAGAGAAGGACCCCGCCCTCTGGAGCGGTCAGCTTATAAACCCTATTGTTTGGATGTGTCGATGCCTGATTGGCTCAGCAGTGTCTGCTGACCACTGCGTCACCCATTTGGAGAGGGTGCAGCAGGAAAGGCAAGCATATGCAGGTGTGCAGAGTAAACATGCCTATGTGGCTGGCGTTACACAGATGTATGGAGTTTACGTGGCTGGTGTTGGCCAGCACCCAACAGCGCCCAACATGGAAGGAACCTCTAGGGCAACTTCATCGAGTCTGAGGAACCACCAGAACATCCAAACTGTAGGTCTTGGCAGTTGCCAGAAGGGAGGGAATGAAGAAGAGGGAGAGGGAAAGCCACTCCTTCTGCAGTGGGGTTTGAGAAAGCAAGCAGGCTCCACAACGATGTCAGGAAGCCTCTGAATGGAAAAACAAACAAAAAAAGTGAGACGGAGTTTCGGAGACCAAGAGAGAATGCCTAACATGTCAAGAAAAGAATGCCCAGGCTTTGGCCAGTATCTAAAACAGAGAAAGAGAGAAAAGAAGAAAAAGGAAGAGTTCCGCGTGACTCGGGTTCCTTCCGATCTATCTGGACTGGTGTTCAGAGCAGACCTTGGGCAAAAGCTCCACAGCCAGTTCCACAACACCCACAGGAAGCTCCACTCCCAGGCATTCTGACACACCTAGGATCAGAGGTGAGGAGGAACCAACATCTGCCCCAACTGGGAGTAACTGGGACCAGCGTGACCAGGCACACAGGAACTGCTCCAGCCCAGTGACTCGGGTTCCTTCCGGTCTGTCTGGGCTGGGGTCCAGAGCAGACGTTGGGCACAAGCTCTGCAGCCAGTCTCACAACACACAGAGAAAGCCCCACTCCCAGGTGATCTAACAAGCCCAGGATCACAGGATCCCAGAATCACAGGATCACAGTATTTCAAGACAGGGTTTCTCTGTGTAGCCCTAGCTGTCCTGGAACTCACTCTGTAGACTAGGCTGGCCTTGAACTCAGAAATCCACCTGCCTCTGCCCCCCAAGTGCTGGGATTAAAGGCATGTGCCACCAATATCCGGCGAAGGCTACACATTTTCTTATGTTATCTGTGAGTTTTGTGATAATGTGTCTGAACATTTCACCAAATAAGTTCAAAACTTAAAAGAGGAGCCAAGAGATTTATCATAAAATTCTTAAGTGATGACTAGACTAGAATATTTTTCTAAAGAATGATTTCTCAAGAAATGTTACATGCCCTGTGATTAGTAGTTATTCATTTAAATTAATTATTTAAAAATCCATAAATAAATAAGACTGTACATTTTTTAAGTTTATGTTTATCTCATACATGTATACTGTCTGTGAGTGAAAGACCTGCAGCCATTCCTTATATTCACAACTTACAGAAATTTAGACTTAACCTTCATTTTCACATACATGGCTTCTTTTTTATTTTTATTTGTTTATTTTTTTAAATTCCTCCACAATTTGTTCAGACACGGAGCATGTTTGCTTGTTTTTTGGACCTCTGCTGTCAAGTATGAGCTCACAGAAGGTTGGCACTACTCTTTTTGTATGAAAATTGTATAGTGAGGGAATTAGAGCTGTCTGAGAAATTGTAAATTTATCCGTGTAAAAGATTCATTAGGGAATTTTGCAGTGTAGAAATCATTCCACTAAGAGAATAATCTCTAAAACATGTACAATTGTTTCTCTGGGTCCATTTAAAAGATTATATTGATATATCTAAGCATAATAAAATGCAAGTAACTTTACCTGCTGACAGTCATTGAATACTCCTTTGTCTGCTGACATTTGGTGAGATTCTACTTGTTGAAGTATGAGCTCATGGTACTTGTGGGCCACAGCATATACAGCATTATACAAATTGTAACCTTCTTCACTCATGGCCATGTCAAATTTGTGCAGTGCTGTCCAATCCAATGTGTTATTGAATGTAAAATAGTCCATTTTGCTATAGCTGTTCTTTGAGGTTGAACAATTAAAATAATTCCACCCTAGAATAGACTCAGAAATATTTACTGGGTATTTCTCAGTGTTCACTGTTTGCATAAAATTCTTAAATTTAGCAATTTCACTGTGGTGGTATTCAACTGTGACAGTCCCATGAAAGAAATCAAGGCTGAAATTGTTTTTATTTGTGAGAACATCCCATTGTGATGCTGTGATCCAGATTCTCCGTGCACCTAAATTTTCCCATCTTCTTAAACTGGTTTCTAGAGTAGAGTTCATTTCACCATAAATGATAACAACTTTTGCTGAAGATGTCATAATTTGTTTATCATATCTCTTAGCTCTTGTCACCATGAAAATCTAGAGATCTAATTCTAACAATGTTCACCAGAATGGACTCTAGAATCTGGGTTAGCACCCCAGTGTGTGTAGCCTCTGGCTCAATTCCTCTGTGTGCACCCAGCCTCCAGGCTTGTTTAGGAGAAGAAAGTAACAAGAAGTCACACCAGGGCAGGAGAGATGGCTCAGTGGTTAAGAACACTGACTACTCTTCCAAAGGTCCTGAGTTCAATTCCCAGCATCTACATGGTGTGTCACAATCATCAGTAGTGGGATCCTATGCCCTCTTCTGGTGTGTCTGAAGATAGTTACAGTGTACTCATATACATAAAATAAAGAAATTTTAAAAAATAAAGTCACACCAAAAAAATTAGAGTATTATTTCCACCTCTGGCCTATGGCCAGGACAAAACCAAGGCCATTCCCAGTTTCTGGCCAAGGGTACAAATCGAAGCCCTATTAGTAAACTTCTGGCCCCATTTCTAACTGTTCTTCTTAGTACTATCCAGTGTAATTTTGCTGAATGAAAGAAATAAGAAATGAATGAGATCACTTTCTAGAAACTTTTTTTAAAGATTATTTATTTATTTTATGTATATGAGTACATACTGTAGCTGTACAGATAGTTGTGAGCCACCTGATTGTTGGGAATTGACTTTAGGACCTCTGCTCACTCCAGTCAACCCCACTCGCTCTGGTAGACCCCACTCGTTCTGTCCCCGCTCACTCCAGCCCAAAGATTTATTTATTATAATAAATAAATACACTGTAGCTGTCTTCAGATGCACCAGAAGAGGGCATCAGATCTCATTACAGGTGGTTGTGAGCCACCATGTAGTTGCTGGGATTTGAACTCAGGACCTTTGGAAGAGCAGTTGGTGCTCTTACCCGCTGAGCCACTTCACCAGCCCTAGAAACTTTTCTTAGCTAACATTCTGAATCAGTCTTTCTAGAAGAACGGAAGGACTTTCACAACACCAAAACCTTCCTCCTCTGCTCCCACACATTGAGTGTCAGGAGACATAGTGACCCACAAAATGTTCTTCCTGTCCACCAGCTAGGACACAGCCTCTTGGGAATTAGCTTTGGTGCCTCTCTCTCTTCCTCTCGCTGATGGCTATGCTGATGGCTTCCTGGACACTCAGAGCAAGAAGAGCCAATGGACAGGTTTAGGCAGAGCAGGTCCAGGCCTTCTGCTCTCTCATCCTGGAACCATCCCCTAAATCTCTGGCTGTTTTAATTAACATGATTTGGAATGCTAACTAAATAACTTCACACAAGCAGCCTGGCCCACCAGCCCTAAGATGTGGAAGTCTGAAACCCACTGCTCAGTGGGGCCTGTCAGCTCCATCTGCAGGAGGCAGCTGCCCAGGCTAGCATTCTGGTGAACCCCTCCCTGCCCTTCTCCAGCTCTGTGTCTAAGGAAGCTTTCTCTTTCTGTGTTATTCTACTGATGGCCAGGTTCTCTGTTTCTCAAGCATCTCTTTTTAACCTGCTTAGATGTGATGTAGTCAAACTAATAATCCATTAATATATTCCACAAGAATACTTTTCCAAGGACAAGGACTCTAAGCTAGGAACTTCTAATTGCCCAGATAAATCATCACCTAGAGTCCCCGAGAAGCACTAGATTCCAATGTAAGACATGTGTTACATTTTCTCAGACATCAAAAAAGCCCAGAGTGAGCCGGGCAGTGGTGGTGCACGCCTTTAATCCCAGCACTCGGGAAGCAAAGACAGGCAGATCTCTATGAGTTCAGGGCCAGCCTAGTCTACAGAGCAAATTCCAAGACAGTCAAGGCTATCCAGAAAAACCCTGTCTCAAAAATAACAAACAAACAAACAAACAAAAAACCCAAACTATGAAAAGTAAGAATAAAACATATTAGTATTGCTGTCTTCTCTTACCTGATCCCCCAGCAAACCAGAGACTTATGCTCTGGAGGGAAGAGCAATTTAATGACCCTGGGGTGTCCTGGCAGGATTGCACCAGCCACAACATGGCATCTACTTTGCTCAGAATAGTACAAGTCCTACCTTGCTCCCATAACCTAGACAAAATGTTTCCCCATCCTTTATGCAAAGCATCCCAGCACTGCCAGCAGTGACCACTGCACTTTATGAGAAATGTAAAACTTTGTTCCCTCTGCCTCAGCAAGGCGAAGCCTCTGTCTTAGCTCGTTAGCATTTCTGCAGCTGGCTGGGCAGATTCTTTTCCAACTTTGTCACAGCAAGAGACTTGCCCTGCAAAGCCTTGCTCCTCATTGTAAGACAAGTCTCTGGGGGAAATAAACAGAGAACACAAGGAAGGGGGCCACAAGCTAGAGCAAGAGGCCACCAGCAGCCTCGGTGGGGGCCTCAGGACTCACACTGAACCATCTGTGTCTGACTCCATTGTTTTGTGTAAGAGATGGAGGCCAGTGATGACTGAAGGCTTGTGCCGGTGAAAACTAGAGATATGTTTTGCTCAGCCTCTTTCAGTTTCCTAAGATGCAAGCTGGTTTATTTGGCTTCCAAAGGCAACTGACTTGCCACTTCCAGGCACTCCCTCTTTGTGGTCTTTTCTAGAAAGTAAAACTTTAAAAAAAAAGGGGGGGGGGTAGGAACACCTACTTGAGCAAGTAGCATGTGTAATTGTGAATTGGTGTGAGTGATCAGGTGCCTGGGAAGCTGAGTAAATGTGTACGGGGCTCAGCAATCATGTCGCTCTTCAGTTCTACCCAGAAGATGACTGACATCTAGGAACACCATGTGTATGGCTCTTGCCATTTCCTCTTGAAAAAGAATCACAATGAAAAGGCACAATGGCATTTTAAGTGCAGTGTTTGACAGGGTTTGGGGGGATGGAGTGGGAGTGGAGAGTGGAAAGGAGAGAGAATAAGAGTCATAGCCCTGAACACAGAGCCAGGAAGCACTTGTCAGAGCAGACCCTTTCTAGTAACAACACTGTAATAACCACTCACTGGACTGGGACAAAAGACAAATCAGTAAGTGTTGTCCAAAGAGATTTTTGACCAGCAACACTTCCCACAGGTGTGTCTAAAAAAAAAAAAGATTTATTTATCATTTATATGAGTACACTGCAGCTGTCTTCAGATACACACTACAAGAGTGAATCGGATCCCATTACAGATGCTTATGAGCCACCATGTGGTTGCTGGGAATTGAACTCAGGACCTCCGGAAGAGCAGTCAGTGCTCTTAATTGCTGAGCCAATCTCTCCAGCCCAGGTGTGTCCTTTTTAAAGAACTTTACCAGGCTATTGCCACCTTAAGGAAGGAAGAAAGGAAGGAAGGAAGGAAGGAAGGAAGGAAGGAAGGAAGGAAGGAAGGAAGGGAGGGAGGGAGGGAGGGAGGGAGGGAGGGAGGAAGGAAGGAAGGAAGGAAGGAAGGAAGGAAGGAAGGAAGGAAAACATTGTTACAGTTCTAACATCAGTTAGCAACAGACACATCAAGTTCTTCCAGGAGAAAACTGTGCATGGTCTGCTTGCCCAGCCCGCCTGACAAGCATTTGATTTTTCTAAAATGTTGTTCCACTATAAAGAATCTTTACAATCCTCATTCTTCTCTGATGTATAAACATGCATATGTCAACCTTGTTCAGCTGTAGGTGCAAGACGCTGAGATTGTGGAGGAGGGAGGAGGCAGTCTCTCTCCCAGCGCCTCCATCCACCCCATTACCTCATGTTCACAGGAATCCTCAAAGTTACTCAAGACTCTTTGGAGCTTTTCCACCAAACAGAGATGTGGAAACTAACTCGTATTCCAAAGTCATTTGGAGGAATATATACCATGGGACCAGAGCTCTGTATCTCTGAGTCTTCAGTTGACTACTTCCAAACATAAATACTAAAATAATATAGGTGGCCCTTACACTTTTACTAATTCCCACAATTCTCACAACCTCTCTGGAAGGGGCTATCATCATACTTAAGCAAGGAGTCTTAATAAAACTCAAGCTGGGTGATGTTTTCTGCTGTAGTTACGGCCACACATAGAAGGCCAAGCTGAGTGGGATCCAAATCTAAGCCTTCAGCCCCTTCCTCTCATCTTAACCACCTTAGAGGTATCACAGAATATTCCAAGTTGGTACATACTAAAGTATCACAAACCCTGAATCACAAGATAAAAATCACAAAGCCTCTGGAAGCCGAGTCCCATGAAGTCCCATTTGCAGGAGATACTGCCTCTCAGTCTGGAAGAACAGGGGTTCCAATTTTCAATCAATCGGCAATCTGAATGGTGGGCTGTGTGATAAGAGCAAACCCAGCTCATTTTTTTAAGTGAGCTAGAAACTCATTTTAAGCTCTCTGCAGACCATAGTGTTTCAGCATCAATTGGCCTTGGGCTACCCATCTGAGAGGGCAGTGGGTATGCAGGTCAATACCTCTCCCTGGCTTGGGTTAGTTACTACCCTAACAGTGGCATCCATCTCCACTTAGAAGATTCTACAGAGCAATGGTTCTCAACCTTCCTAACGCTGTGACCCTTTTATATAGTTCCAAACATAAAATTATTTCATTGCTACTTCATTAACTATAATTTTGCTATTATAAATTATAATGTAAATAGATGATATGTAACCCTGTAAAAGGGTTATTCCAACACACAGGCTGAGAAGCACTGCTGTAGAGTCACATCCACATTTGTGTGTCTAGCTCCTACTACCTTCTTCCAGAAGAGGCAGCTAGATTGGAAAAGCCCTAGTCCTGTGGTCAGGAGGCTAGGATCCTCTGCTTCTATTGGCTTTTATTGGAAGACTCAGCCTTTCAACGTTACCTACAAGAAGATATTTTGGAGACTGTGTGGCACAAGGAAGGTAGTGTTCTTTCTGGCCACCAGGATTTAACTAAATTCCATCCCTGTCAGGATGCCATTCCTCTCCTGAGTTGTTTATTATGCTACCTCTACACCACTCAGTAGACATTTTTCCACGCCTACTGGTGTCACCTGATACTGGTATTAACTCTCCTTTTTTTTATATCTTCACACAAGGATTTGTATCTCCCCATTTAGGTTGTAAGTTCTGGAAAGCAGAGATTAGAAACTATATTTCCCACTATTCACTATAGTACCTGCCCATTGTATTCCTCACAAAAATTATGATGACTAAAGTAAGTAATCATTCTGGCCAATTCTTTGATAGTCTGCATCCATGTTTTACTCCTTCCCAGTTCAGATGGGAATTAAGTTTGTTAAAAAGGAGAGCAAGGGGAATGACTTCAATAGAAACTGAGTCAAGATTGATGTGTAAGAAGCCATACTGGGACATGAGCATAGGGACTTAGCAAAAAGTACTAGAAATATAAAGTGGGCATTCTGGATCTAAATGATATTAAAGGATGACTTAGATCACTTCCAAGTCCCTTGATCTCCTCCTACCATTGCTGGGAGGAAAGTGGAACAAAGAAATACAGTTATATCAGATCTACCACCTCAAACCAGCAGTCAGGAACTGAGCTAAAGGCAAGCTCTGGATGGAGCATGGTCTTTGTCCCTCCAGGATCCTTTGCGTTCCTGAACTTCACTGAACATTTATAAGAATATCAAGGCTTTCTGCCGCGGCTCCCACATAATGGGCATCAGCAGTCCCTGCTTACTTAAAAACCATCAAAGAAAACCCTTTCTAGAACTCTGCACTCTCTTCTTCCCATTTACCAGCTAGGACACAGCCTCTTGGGAATTAGACTTGGTGCCTCTCACTAAGTCCAAATGTGGAATTGACTCCAGTGAGCAGGAGGTAGAGTTGATGGCTATGCTGATGGCTTCCTGAACACTCGGAGCAAGAAGAGCCAATGGACAGGTTTAGGCAGAGAAGGACCAGGTCTTCTGCTCTGGTTCCTCAGCCAGGAACCATCCCCTGAATCTCTGGCTGTTTTAATTAACACGATTTGGAATGCTAACTAAATAACTTCACACAATTAGCCTGGCCCACCAGCCCTAAGATGTGGAAGTCTGAAACCCACTGCTCAGTGGGGCCTGTCAGCTCCATCTGCAGGAGGCAGCTGCCCAGGCTAGCATTCTGCTGAACCCCTCCCTGCCCTTCTCCAGCTCTGTGTGTCTAAGGAAGCTTTCTCTTTCTGTGTTATTCTACTGATGGCCAGGTTCTCTGTTTCTCAAGCATCTCTTTTTTTAATCTGTTTAGATATGATGTAAACAGAGTCTGGGTGGCTGACCAGAATGCTAACAGACTCAAGAATGTGATCTCCTATGCAGGTCCAAGAGTGCCGGTGCACTGATACAGTGATGTGAGAAAAGGCAGACTTGCTATGCACACACCCAAGCTTGCTTTGACACCCTTGGATGAGATCCCCGAAGAAGCATCTTCGCATGACAGCAGTGACTAAGGCCTCAGGCTTTCTGCCAGACAGGCTTCATCCTCTTCCTCTTTTAAATTTATGATCTGTAATCACCAGGTCTCACCCAGTCCTTTCTTGTTGACTGGTTTCTTGGCCTTTCCCAGCTGAGTTAGTTTCACTGACTGTTAAAAAAGAAATTGGATGAAACTTGGCCCTGGAATAGCTCTCCCATTCTTTCCCAATCTGCAGTTCTCAGGACCAAGGACTGACTATACAGTGTACACTCCTCTTATCTCCCTCTTCAGAGAGTTCAGCTCCCTCTCAGTCTGCTCTGTCTTGTGTATCTACAATAGAAAATTTTGATATCCTGTCTGTGATCTAATATTGATAAAAATATTGTAACACATCCCTTTCTTAAATAAATAAATATGAGGCTCTAAGAGAATAAATGACTTATTAAAGCTTACACTAAGTAGAATCCTGGAATGTGCCGAATAAGTTTATGTCAACTGACACAAACTTAGAGTCATCACCTAAGAGAGAGGGAGTCTTTACTGAGAAAAAGCCTCCATAATATCAAGCTGTAGGCAATGCCTATAGAGCACTTTCTCAATTAGTGATTGATGGGGAGTCCCAACCCTCTGTGGGTGGTGCCATCCCTGGGCTGGTGGTCCTGGATACTATAAGAAAGCAGGTTGAGAGAGCCATGTTCAGCACGTCAGTAAGCAGAGCCCCTCTATGGCCTCTACATCTACTGCTGCCCCCAGGTTCCTGCCCCGCCTTGAGTTCCTACCTGACTTCCTTCCATGATGACCAATGATAGGAAGTGTAAGCTAAATAAACCCTTTCCTTTCCAAGTTGCTTTTAGGTCATTCTGTTTTATAATAGCAAACATAACTCTTTTAGGACATGGCACTAGCCCTACGTCTTCCAACTCTAAAGCCATTTCTCTTCTTCCTATACTTTGTTGGCCCCTTAGAAACTCTCACCTTACCATTTTCATGCCAGGTCAGCTCTGAGCAAACAACTTCAAATACAGGGTTTGTTTATTTTTATTTTAATTAGATGATACATAAGTACAGTATCAGTCTTCGTCCCCCTCTACCCTTCTAACTCCTCCTGCATCCTCAAAGTGGAAACTTTAAGGGTTCTTTGGAAAGTCAGTTGTGTTGGATGGCATTTTGCTGGGGCAAACATGTGAACAAACGTTTTGTTAAAGTGGACACAGGTGAAAGTCAAGACAGACTTGTGAAAAACGTGCTGAAGCAGACACAGGAGAAAGGATGTTCTGCACGTGAAAGGACACATGAGAAAAGATTCTTTCGCTAACATCACAGGTGTATTTGTCTACCTCACACTCTGTAGTTGGGCTGCATTTGTCGGGACACCATAGAGAGAAACGGACCAAAAGTCTTCTGGTAGCGTGCTGCAGGTTGTTGCCACGTCTGTGTACTAGGGCTGATTGACGGATGATGTCAGCTGAGAGAGTCACCACTACTGACTTGTGTTTGCTATCCTGACTCTACCAAAGTGGACTGCTGCTGTATGTGTACAGTGTTTGAGAGTGGACTGAGCTGCTGCTGCCGACCTATAAACTGAACTGCAGATTCCAGACAACACAGACAAGAGTTGCTCCAAAAAACCTTCCTAAACAGGTCCACTCCCTCCCCACTCCTGCCCCCATCCTTTCTTTCCCACTACCTCTGGTGGGTAGTGTGCTACAAGGGAAGTTAAAGCACTTAACAATCATCATTAAAAAGAGGCATTTGAAAAGATTAAACTTACATATCCCCTCCACTCCCTCCCAATTTCATGACCTCCTATAATTAGTGTCTCTGTGTGTATTTGTGTGTGTGAGTGTGTGTGTGTGTGTGTGTGTGTTCATATATGCATGTGTTTAAGGCTGACCTCTTAGGGTAGAATAATCCATCATGGGACTGGCTCATCCCTGGAGAAAACTAATTCTCCTACTCTCAACAGCTATTAATTGCCCATAGCTCTTTATCTAAGGCAAGAGTTCTCAACCTGTGAATTGCAACCCCTTTTGGGATCACATATGAGATATCCTGCATATCAGATATTTATATCAAGATTCATAAAATTAAATAAATTAATTAATGAAAAAGATTCATAGCAGTAGCAAAATTACAGCTATAAAGTAATAACAAAATAATTTTACGGTTGAGGGGATCACCACAACATGAGGAACTATTTATTAAAGGGTTATAGCATTAGGAAAGCTGAGAAACACTGATCTTGTAGGATTTCCCCCATCCAAAGCTCCCCTCCTATTTAGTGGGCCTTAAGTCCCATTAGGTGTCTAGTGATTACCTCAAGGTCTAAGTAACAGTATTGCATTGTTGGGGGTATCTTGCTATGCGGGCCATTCTGGCAACCCATGGGCTTTACAGAGGAGTGGGGCTTTTGATCACTTATCTCCCTGGCAGCTCACATAGCAACTTTGGGTACTATGAGAGCTAGTCCTCCTCAGGAGGCATCTTCCTACATCTCCCTGGCCTCTCACAGATTCCTATCTTACCACTTTAATGCCAAATCAACTTGAGCAATCAATCATAAATGCAGTTTTAAAAAACTAACAGTGGAGAGATATAGAAATGCCAGATAACCTGATTCCATCATTATAACATGCACACATATATTGAAGTGTCATAACACGTCCCATAAATATGTCCAATTATTATGTGTCCATTAAGACTAAACATATGGCTTGTCAAGATGGCTAAGTAGGTAAAAGTACTTGCAGTTCAAGCCTGATGACCTGGTTTCAGTCCTTGGATCTGTGGAGGTAGAAGAAAAACATCTCCCAATGTTGCCCCCACCTTAACACATACATACACATACACACCCATGCACAGGAACGCATGCATACATCATATTTATGTATATACACACATATACAGTTTATATATGTGTAAATATACATATGCATTATATATATATACACATATATATATATGTATATATATATATATATATATTAGGAAACAAAGCTGGGGATTGTGGCACATTTGCAATCCCAGCATGCAGGAGGATTACGAGTTTATTTTTGATTGTCTATTGTGTGGTAGAATGTCATCACATAGCCTAGGCTGGTCTAGAACTCATGATCTTCCTCCTGCATGCTGGGATTATGGACATATGCCACAATTCAGAACTTTCTTTTCTCTTTAAATATATATATATGTATATACATATATACAGTGTATGTTAGAGAGAAGCAACTTCGAGAGATATTTCTCTCCTTCCACCATGAGTCCAGGGCTTGCATGCTCTAGGATGGTTTGCCCTTGATTTTACCACGTAAGAGCTGTAAGAGTGTCCATCCATGCCTCATTCCATGCTGAGGCCCCTTGTCACCAGCTCCAGCTGTAGCAGAGGGAGCACCAAATGCTGTCCCAACTTCCTAAGGGAACTTGAGAGTCAGGAGGCATTTGCTTGGCTCTGAGAAATGCTTGGGCTTGACAAGGGGTCCTCCTTCCTCTTTCTCCGCAGAGACTCTCTCTTCTCCTTTCTCACCCTCTGCATAGACTTTCTTTTCTCTTCTTAATCATATTTCTTAATCATTTTCTTTCTTCTTTTTCTATTAGCTTGTTTTTAAACTTATTTTACCAAATATTTTTGTTATTTTTAATGCTTTTAAGTTTTACTTTTTTGGGCGGGTTGTTTTTTGTTTGTTTGTTTCCAAGATAGGGTTTCTCTGTGTAGCCCTGGCTGTCCTGGAACCCACTCTGTAGACCAGGCTGGCCTTGAACTCAGAAATCCACCTGCCTCTGCCTCCCAAGTGCTGGGATTAAAGGTGTGAGCCACCACTGCCCAGCCTGCTACTTTTTTAATCTTATATTTCTTATCGTTCACCTTTATTGAACTCTTTTTATTATCTTAAAATTCTAGTTCATGAAGTATGAGTACTTTTTATTTTCTTTATTTTTGTATGTGGGTTTTTTTAGCCTTTTATCTCATTGGTGATAACCTGTCTCCTGTTCTTTTTATGATTATGTTTTTATTAGTTCCTTGAGAATACTGTAAAATATTATGATCATATTTACTTTCCTTCCCCAACTCTTTCCAAATCCACCCCACTTCCCTTCCCACCCAATTTTGTGTCTCCTCATTTCTTTAATCAAGGCCAAATTTTACTGCCCAAATATTTTTAACATGTGGTGGTATTCCAGTGGATTGTGGTCAACTTATCAGATTGTGGTCAACTGTTCTAGAGAACTGATCTTTACTCTCTAATCAGCTAACAATTGTCAGTAGCCCCTTAGCAAGAGGTAGAACTTCAAATCCAGCTCCCCTCTGTACACTAGAATTTGGGCTTGCTCAGGGCTTATTCATGCTGTCACAACGTAAGTTTATATATGCATCTGCTTTGCTTAGTCCAGAAGATACTGTTTCCACACAGTCGCTCACTGTATCTAGCCAGGACAGCCTCATCTTCTACAGGGATTCTGGAGCCTTTGGAAGAGGAAATCACACACACACACACACACACACACACACACACACACACACACACACACCACATATTTCCTTTTAGAATTGAATATACTTCAGATTCTTATTCTCTGCACTTTGGTCAGTTGTGAATCTCTGTGTTGATCATCATCTACTGCAAACAGAAGCTTCTCTGATGAGGCTTGAGGGATGCCTTAATCTGTGGGCATAATTATAGTTTAATCCTATAGCCTTTTAACAGAATAATATTAGTAGGATCTCTCCTATGTCTAGTCATAAGCTCTGGGTTCAATAATGGTTCCAGGTGGGTTCTCATTGTGAAACGTGTCTTAAGTCTAATCAAAAAGTAGTTGGCCATTCCTGGGATGCTTGTGCCAGTGTTGCACAAATGCGCATGTCTTACCTGGCCAGCCATTATTGGAGCTCACAGAATGGACAGCTAGCTATGTAAGACTCGTGATTACTTCTCTACCCACTAATATCTCCCAGCACTGTGAAAGCTAGCCAGATATGAAGCTTCCAAGTCAAGACCATCTGGATTTCACCATGTTCTATGACTCAAGAATGTAGTGCTTATTATATGGGGGTGGGGTGGGGTTCCTATGGCAGGGTCAATCTCTGAAACCTGGAACTTTTCATGAAGCTCAGATTGACCTCAAACTCACAGCATCCTCCTGTCTTAGTCTCCTATGTGCTGGAATTACAAGTGTGAGCCACCATGCCAAGTTATGTTGTTCTTTTAAAAAAATCTAACCCTGCCTTGATAGGACTTGATAGAGCTTATCTTCTTCCTCTCTCTCCCTCCCTCACTTTCTCTTCCACTCTCTTCCTCTCCCCTCTCCCCCCGCATTGCAGTCTAAATTTTTTAACTTCTACTTTCCCTTTCATTGGATTTTTAAAATATTTTTTAAGGCAGGTTCTCACTATGTGTATTCCTGGCTGGCCTATAACTAACTATGTAGACCAGGCTGGCCTAAACCCACAGAGATCCACCTGCCTCTGCTGCCAGAATCAAAGGCATAGACAGCTACATCTGGCTTCTTATTGGATGTTACATTAATCAACAAGAAGTGTAATGGAAGAAGACACAACCCCTAACCAGATTCTATCGTCCTTTCTCTTGTTCTTCCTACCACCCCTTGACTTCTCAATTATGCCCATTTCATAAGGCTTTAAAACATGGGCTCAGAGGAGAAGGCAGTCACCACCAAGCCAGATGATCAGAGTTCCAGCCCCAAGACCCACATAGAGAGAACTGATTCCTGCAAATTGTCTTCTGATTTCCACATGTATAAATGCACACAATATATGAATAATGATTGTACATACAAAATGTGTGCATGTATTTGTTTATGTGTGTCCCTATGAAGCATATATGTGCATTAGTGAAATGTAAATATACACAGATATATTCATACACATTTGTTTACCTAGCACTCTCTATCTGTTGACAAAACCATAAGAAATCAGTAACAACAAGTACATATGCATAAACTTGGTTTTTGTGTTCTTTAATGTGAACAGACACTATGACCAAGGCAACTCATATAAGGGACAACATTTAATTGGGGCTGGCTTACAGGTTCGGAGGTTCAGTCCATTATCATCATGGCAGAAAGCATGGCAGTGTCCAGGCAGGCATGGTGCTGGAGAGAGAACTGGGAATTCTACATCTTCATCCAAAGGAAGCCAGGAGAAGACTGTTTCCAGGCAGCTAGGAGGAGGGTTTCAAAACCTACCACACAGTGATATACTTCATCCAACAAGACCACACCTAGTCCAACAAGGCCATACCTCCTCATAGTGCCACTCCATGGGCCAAGCATATTCAAACCACCACAGTTTCTAAGTACCATTCTCCATTAAAATTGTTATTACTCTTTGAAGAAATCTTTACTTCTAGGGTGGAGACAAGGAAAATACAAGGTAAACATAAATAGAACATGCTATGTCCAAAAGGAAGTTCAAATAACAATACAATCAAGTAAAAAAGCAACAAACCCCTCACATCATCTTAGACAAGGCACCTGTTGGCCAAATATGAGACAATTCACCACTAAAATATTGGTGATGATAATAGCTTATAACTCACAGAATAAGTGAAGAATTAGAAAATCATACAGAATTTTATAAGTGAATGCATAAACAATGATTAACTGGAAAGTTCTCCTTTAAACTAGAATGCCTAGTGATTTTGTACAGATTATAATAATAATAATTAATAGGCAAGAGCTAGTAACTTATGGTAAAACTGGAGAGCCAGTGGGATGGTTCACTGAGTAAAAGTGCTTGCCACCAAGGCTCATGGTCTGTGAGCTCAAAACCTGGGACCCACATGGTGAAAAGAGAGAACTGACTCCCACAGAGTCAATCCTTAAGACCTCTAAATTTGTGACTTGTCCCAGACATGCAAAATAAATTTTTAAAATGCTTTTAAAATCCTGGTAGCTAAAAATATGAGATGAGAACCTTCAAGAAACCTGAAAATAATTCTCTACAAATTACTTAGCAGTTTCAAAGGGAAAGTGATAGCTTTATAGCTTTGAATGGTATCAGCACCTCTGCACTTGGCCTCCCAGAGTTTTTACCAGCTTAATCCCAGCAGAAGTCAGGGGATCCCTGTAGAAGCTGAGGCCTCATAGCAGATGCTCAGGGATCTGACAGCCTGGCTTGTTCCCATGGCTCTGATGGCAGGCAGAGCCCCAAAGGTGGTAGGGAGCTAAGTGTTACAGGAAATTTCCAAGTCTTAATTGATCAGAGGCACCTGGAGATCTCCCAGGTACATAGTTAACCAGCAGGAAAGGTTAGTTAGTGGTGGTTTGGTTAGTATGTTTGAATACTTGGTCCCCAGTTCATGGAACTATTTGGGAGGGGTCAGGAGATGTGGCTTTGAGATTCCAAAAACCCACACCATTCCCATTTAGCTCTCGTTCTCTGCCACATGATTGTGTCTAAGATGTAAGCCCTCGGCTACTGTTCCAATGCCATGCCTGTCTGTCCGCTGCCATGATCCCTGCCATGATGGTCATGGACTCACCCTATGAAACTGTGAGCCCCAATAAACTCTTTTTTTCTATAAGTTGCCTTGGTCATGGTCTTCTGTCGAGGTAATAAAAAAGTAACTAAGACAAGAGTTGGTATCAGGTGTTGTGTATTGCTGTGAGAGGCCTGACCTTCACAAAAGGATTCATTTGGGCATTTGGACTCTGAAAGAGTCACTGTACATGGGCTATCCTAGTAGGAGTTTGGAAGACAGTAGTGCTAAGTCATGTAGACTATGGAGGACCTGCTCAAAAAGTTTCAGAGGGAAACAATATTAGCCACTGAGCTAGAGACTACTCTTTGTGATGTT
>NW_022196912.1:69326837-69346143 GCF_008632895.1 Mastomys coucha
AAAAAAAAAAAAAAAAAAAAAATGTAGCTGCTTTCTATCTTTGTTCTAAAAATCTGACCAAGGCTAATGTTAAAAGTACTGGACTAGTTTCATTGGCAAAGGAGTTTCCAAGACAGCCTAATATTGATTCTGTTCTTAAGTTCATAACAAAGTATTGGGATAACAGAGGACAATATTTCATCAAGTCTGAGATATTTTGAGCACCAAAATAAATAATAGTACTAATGAATTATGATTCATGGAACAAAAAATAAGAACCCATAAATTTCATAGAGATATAAATAAACACAGAGTAATGGAAAACCTTTCTTACAATAATAGAATTGCTCAAAGGGTCCAAAGTTTGTGCGAGAAAGGGCACGTATGCAACTGACCGAGTGGAAGAAAACAGAACAATTAACATTTTTACTAAGGGGAAGTACAAATGACCATGCCAACAGCAATCACTTGGAAAGACAGATGGACTCATGACAGGGAGAGAGAGAGGTTATTGAGATGCCTGACTCAAGATTTCATTCCTGAGGAAGGAGAACAAAGAAGGACTCCATTCTGGGCTTCCATTCCCACTCCAAACATCATCTAGCATCTGTTATCCAGGTCTCTGTGTCCTTCTTCAGTTCAATAGGCCAAGGAAAGGCCCTCTTTTTCTAGGACTCTCTGCCTTTACTGGAAGGGTTAAGGGCAGCCATTTTTTAAAAATATTTATTATTTTTATTTTGTATGTATTAGTGTTTTGCCTGCATGCATGTAAGTATATCACATGTATGCAATATTCATGGAGGCCAGAAACAAAAGGTTTCAGATCCCTGGAACTAGAGTTTCAGATGGTTGTTTGCACCATGTAGGTACTGGACCTGAACCTGGGTCTTCTGCAAGATTAGTCAATGCTCTTAACAACCACTGAGCCACATCACCAATCTCTGCTAGACACACACACACACACACACACACACACACACACACACACAATTCTTCTGTATACCTCTCCCAGTCAATTGCATTAAGCAACATAGGCCCACACAAGAAAGCCTTGTTTTTCAGCTCCATCCACAAGTCAGGACAACCCCAGGATGTCTTGTTTTTCAAATGTACAGAAGGATTCAGCAATCTTAAATCCATTTTTTAATTTTTTTCTACAAGAAGACCATGTTATGGGATATCCTTTTCATGAGGGACAAGATGGTCAGCCTTCAGAGCCTTGCCTATATGAATGTACCTTTCTGCCCTGTATAGAACTCTAGTTAGACCATCTTTTTGCCTTTCCTTTGAGGTCATGGGGCCACCTCTCAAATTACTTTCAGAAAGTGATTTTCCTGTGGGTTCTTTCATGACTGAAGGATAAGACCCTCAGGATACTCAAACCCTCAGCTACCAGAAACCACACTTTGTAAAGATAGCTGTTTATTCTCTATAAACATGACTCACTACTGAGCCCCACCTAGACACAAGGGACCTGACCTAGAAAATCTAAAGTGTCTCATAATTCCAGGAATTGGCCAGAGTTCCACCCTGGACTACATGAGCTTGGCTTGTTAGATATGGGGAAAGCCAGGTCACCTGGGGATAATTTTGCCAAGTAGCGTGCTTTAGGTATTTAGTTGCATTTTCATGAATTTGGCAAGGTCCTTGGTATTTGACCTTTGAGGACCAAGGGACTTCTGGAGGCAGAGTGGTGTGGCAAAATCAAGGAATTGAATGCATTGTTTATTTTGAAAATGGCACCAAAATACCTGCTCATTTGTAGACACCAATCTCTATCAGAGCAGAAACAAAGAGCAATATACAATATATAGTCTCAAAGTCTCAAACCATAGCATGGTAACTTTACAGTGGAGACATCCATACAAAACCAACTCAAACCACATGACTCCAGACATGACACACAGAGAACACAGCAATGCTTTGTGATGCTCTGAGCTAAGGATGAGGGGTATTGTCTTCCCTCAGAGCACTGCCCTGCAGTTGAGGTCCTTTATGCACATGCACAGCACCTCCTGTTTCCAGTCCTCTCCAGTTCCTTTCCACACTCACCTACTTTAGTGCAAAGTCCACATTTTTTTGTTCCCCTTATTATAATGTTTAATTTTTTTCCTGTATCTTCCTCGGCAGAGTTGCACATTGCTAAGATCTTAGAGGCTCAAGATTTGTAGTGAACACGAGGAGACCCTGTCAGATACCACTAAGGAATGAACAGATGGACTTCCAATGAAACGACAAGATTTCTTCAGAGACTTACTAAAGCTCATTTTGAAAAGAATCTTGTAGTACAAGGGGATGGCTCCTGGACAAAACGAAAGAAAGGCTTGCAGTATGTGTCATTTGGGATATAGTAGCCAGGTATGAAATTCCTACCACAAACAAGGGCCACACACAAGTTATTTATTCTAAAATAAACTCATTCTTTTGTGGAGGCATCTCACTTTGGCTTGGACTTAAGAGCCAACCCATCTGCTGTGAATCTCAGCTCTACCACTTTCGAGTTGCACAAGTCATCCTGCCCTGGTTGTTCAGCACATAGTGAACTCGAGTGTGATAACTTTAGTGTACCCAACCATTTAACTGGAATGTGGTACAGTCATTATCCAGCTCAGTAAGTTAATTCATTTAGGTATTGTAATGGTGTCGATTGTCAAATTAATTGGCTTAAGAAACCTAGGGCATTAGTGAGGCACACCTTTGGGTGGGTCTATGAGCATGTTTCCAGGGAGGATTCACTGATGTGGCTCTGAATGTGGGTGGCACATTCTATAAGTGGGGGTCCCTAACTGAATAAAAAAGGAAACACCTCAGAAAGTCATTAACTCCTCCCCTTCTCTTCCATCCCCTTTCCCCCTGCTCTTGGTTCTGAGATGTGAGCAAGAAGTCTCTGGCTAAAGGCCTTTGTCCCAGCCACATTTTCCCTCTGTGATAGACTGAACTCCCTGAACCATGAATCAAAATAAACCTCTCCTCCCTGAGTTGCAGAGGTCAAACATTCTGTCACACTCTTGAGAAAAGTAACTGATACTGGTACCTGAACTCCCTTAATAATTTATGGTCACAGTGATAGTTTCACAGTATGTGATTTTAATTTTTCCCAAGATAGAATGCAGCGTAGGGCACTGGCCACTCTTGGCTGCACAGTAGTACACCCAGACCTACCAAAGAGAGATGACTGGTCATGCCCTTAAGTACATTCTGAACCATACAGAAGCAAGGTGGTCTCCATTTATAATCTTCCAGTTTCAAAAGTATGTGCTTATGTGTCTGTGTTCTAGGTATTCGCTGCACCCCAAACTGAGCAAGTTTAGGTGGGAAAGCCTTACTTGCAAAAGTTTGCCTGAGAGATGCACATGCTCGAAATGACAGGATAATAGTAATCCTTCCAAGGATTTTGTCAGCATCACTGTCCTCACCAAACAGTGTTTTCTCAGGGGGAATTTTTGTTCTGTTCTCTGTATCAAAAATAAACTGGGTAGTGTTTGCTGAGTCCTGAAAAAAAAAATAAAATCACTTTACAAAGCAATTAATGCGTGTTGATTCATTTAGCCAGCGAAGCACAGCGATGAATAGATACCATAATCATCTTAACAAGTGAGCAATCTAGACCACTCAGAGATTAGGCAACTTGAACAAAGGACATGGCCAGTAAACTGTAAAATGGGGTTGGAACTCAGGTAGTCCAACTTCACAGAATAGTCCCTGAACCATTTTGGGGTCACCTCATAAAAATCTTCTTCTGCTTCCAAACAGCTTCCTTGATTCTATCTGGCTGATTTCTTGTGAATCACAAAACTGATTTAAATTCATTGCTAAGACACTCGAGGCCAAATTCCTAGCCTCGTAAGAATGCTCATAAGAATGCTCATGGCATAAATCCTGCATTCTAGCCTCTAACCTAATTCACCTTTTTTTTTCCTCATATCTGCATCTTGTCTTTGTCTCACTATTCTTACTTAAGCAATCTCAGAAGGGACAAGGGCATGAGCAGCCCAAGCACAAAGGAGTTTTAGGCCAGTAAAATATCCTTACACAGAGGACCATACACACCTGAAGAGTAGACGCATGCCAGGATACACACATGTAAACCTCCATGATCTACAGCCGTAGGAAGGAACCGGAGAGTCACAGAACTTGAAGTGTTAATATAGGTTTATCAACTGTAACAAGTTGCTACTTTGGTAGCAAATGTCGATAATGGTGAGACTCTCCATAGACTGAAGACCATGGGTATATGGGAATTTCTGTACCTTCTTTTCAATTTTGCTATGAACCTGAAACTTCTCCAAGAAAATGAAATCTTTCAAACCATAAAAAGCCCTCTTGGCATCAAAGTCTGCTAAGAACAATAAGGAAATGAACATCACAAGCCATAAATGTGAAAATATTTTAATTAGCAAATTGATTTAAGTAATATATGAAAAAATCATAATTAGAGTGACCATCTCATGAGCGCAAAGATGGTGTGGCATGTGAGAGGTCCTAGGTCCATTTCCCACACAACAAGAAAAGTGAAGGCTGTCATGATGTAACATTAGAAAACGTTGATCATATTAATAAGTGAGAAAAACAACATAATCGTGTATATTCTAATAGGGAAGGCCATGTCACAAAAGCTAGCTTTCATTTTTTATTTTCTTTTCTTTTTAATTTTAAGAACAAGCACTTTACTAGGAATATGTTCCTAAAAAGCACAGATTTAGTTAGAACTATAAAATGCCACTTCATGGGATATTAGCATTGTTGTATTCTATTGCTGCTGTCTGTCATGCTAACCATGAAGTATCTTTGTATTACACATGCAAAAAGTAAGGCCAGGGAGGTTAGCTAACCTGCTCTAGAACTCAATCAGTGGCAGAAGCATGACCCACAGTCTTGAGTTTTCGTGCATTTCACTCAGTACCAAAGTGACAACCTCAAAAACAAAAACCCTGACAATGTCACTTTATCCTTCCTCATAATGAAAAGCCAACAGTTCTACCAGCCACTTTCCAGTGGTACTTTGGTTTCTTTTAATGTCAGGATCACAGTAGTCAGCAGGGGGAAAGAATATGTTCTTGATAATTAAAACACAAAGTCAGACTGGGAAGCGGGTATGTCCCTGAGAAGTGTGTTTCATTTTTGGAATTGATTCAACTGGTTTCAGGGAAAATCTAAAAATTCATTAATAGAATTAGAAATGAACAAGGAAAATAAAAGGACTGGGAGTGTGGCTCAGTGGTAGAACACTTGCCTAGTATATGCAAGACCTTTGGTTCAATCCTCAACTTGCAAAAAGAAAAACAAAAGACATTTAGGTGGCTGATGCCCTGAATCTCTTTGAAAGCATCATTGGCAACATGGCTACTTTCCAGTTCTTTCCATTTGATAGGATAACTAAACAAATAATTTCAAACACAAGCCCATGTAGGCAGGATACAGTAATGGAACTAGGAAAACATTTACTCTCCAGTTACTGTTACATTTGAGTTATGCTGTAGACCCTGAGTAGGAGGGAAATAAACAAGAAAACCTTAGGTTCCTTAGCAATCATCTGTAGATATTACCATGAAGGGAAAAGGTGTGTTCTTATAACTATTTCCTCACTAAGTAAACTAGATGCCTATAGGGCCCAGCTCCAGAAGAACCAAAGCACAAGATTTGAAGGCAGCATCCCTACTATAGAAAAAGCAAGGTCTCCTTGTCAACCCATCCCATTTAGCACTACTTCAGTGCTCCTCTTTCATCCTGGACCATTGAGTCCCCCACATCCAACATTCCAATTAGTATGCCCAAGTCATTACTGAGTTCAGCTTTCTGGGTTCTTTAATTTGTTTTATAGGTATTCTGCCCTAAGTTATGCATTGAAAAAAACATTATCTCTTCAAGAAACCTTATCAAAATACCAGATTCCCTATTAACAACAAAAAAGGGATGGAGATTAACAAGCCAAAATAGGAAAGAAGGTATCTGCGGCAGAACAACTCTGACCTCCGACCTCTGACCTCAGACTCTTGTTCTGAAGGAGTCACTGGCAACCCTCCATTTTTAATAAATCTTTTTTTTTCTTTATTTTTTTCGAGACAGGGTTTCTCTGTGTAGCCCTGGCTGTCCTGGAACTCACTCTGTAGACCAGGCTGGCCTCGAACTCAGAAATCCGCCTGCCTCTGCCTTCTAAGCGCTGGGGTTAAAAGCATGCTCCACCACCGCCCAGCGCAAACCTCCATTTTTAAGAGTCCGTGGGAAGCAGGACTGCCGCTGCTCTTCCACTTAGCCATCCTCTGAGCTCTCAGCCACCTTCCAATTCTTGCACTTGCTTGTCCTCTCCTGTACCCCAGGGTCAGGCACGGGAACATGGACACTCTTCTCCTTCGTTTTCCTTTTGGCTTTCTTAGTGTCTCTTTGCTCCATTTCCTCAGAACTGCTAGTTTCAGAGTCATCTAACTGAGAAGTGTCACTTTCTCCCCTAAAGGTAAAGCGTTTTTAGGAGACTGTCCCTTGCTCTTGCGTGGTTGCTTCCTTTTCCCCGGCACTAGGCACTCCGTTTCTTCTGAGAACTTACTTGAGGAATCTGCTGTTATGTCTGTAGCTTCCCTTTTTTGTTTTTCTTCTGTTTTGTTTTGTTTTGTTTTGTTTTTTGGTGTTGTTGTTTTTGGTGGTGGTGGTGGTGGTAGTGGTAGTGTGTGTGTGTGTGTGTGTGTGTGTGTGTGTGTGTGTGTGTGTAATCATTTTTCCTGCTTCTTCTTATGAGATTTCTTTGACTTCTTCTTACCTTTTGGGATGTGAGGGCAGATGACTTTACCTGGGGAGATTTTTTCCCCCTTTGGTAATGTCTTGCTGGTCACTACTGTCTGTTTCAAACTCTTCAGAATATGCCTCTTTATAACCACTGTGACTCCATCTGTCTGGTATATTGGATCCATAATCATATAACTTCTTGTTCCGGGATTTAGCCTTAAGAAAATCATCTTCCAGGGCCTCAGAAATTTCATTCCTTGACCTCCAGTCGTCTCTCCGACTCACTTCTCATCCGACTTGAGCTGCTGGGTACTGTGTTCCCTTTGGTCCCCTGGTAGGCATTCTCCATCTGCTTTTCTAGGTCTCTGATTTTTCCACATGTCGGGTTCCTCCTAAATCTTACTGTGAGCGTCTGTATGCTAGATGACATTCCTCAGAAGGACTTTCCCCAATGGAACCCATGGCATTCTTTAATCATGAGTCGCAGCCTCGTGTGGTGGGGTGGGAGAAAAGACAGTGGCTTCCTTCTCATAATTTTTTAAAAGAATAAAATAGCACACTCAGAACGGATGAAAACCCAATACAATGAGATGCTTATAATGATAACCATGCAGCAGACAGTGAGGAGCTGGAAACATTCCCTTTAAGATAAGAGGTGAGGCAAGTTAGTCTCTGTTCAACACTGGCCAGCAGAGAGGCAAGACGAAGAGAAAATAAGAGCAACTTCACTGTGTGTGCTGAAAGTGGGCTTGAGGAGGTAGAAAGCAAATCCCTACAGGGTGAATTGCTAAAATTTATAAGAAACTATGAAGAAATCAACACAAACAAGTTAAGTTTCTCTTAGACCCTTTTTATAGATTTTTATTATGTTTAGTTATGTGTAGGTGTGGGAAAGGTGTGCACAAGTGAGTGCACTTGCCTGCAGAGGCCAGAAGAGGGAGTAAGACCCCATGGAGCTGAGGTTGCAGGCAACTGTGAGCCAGCAATATGGGTGCTGGGAACTAAACTCAGGTCTTCTGCAAGAGGAATAAGCACTTTGAACCACTGGGCCAACCTTCCAGCCTAGGAGTGAAACATCAAGTGTCATTCTTAATAGCATAACTTAAAAGATCTTTAAATGGTAAGACATTATAAGCCTTATTATAATCTCTTGTGGCTTTGAATGAAAAGTGCGTCCCATAGCCTCAGGTGTTTTGAACACTTGGTCTCCATCAATCAGCATTGTTTGAGGAGGTTATAGAATCTTGAGAAAGGACAGCCTGGCTGGCGGAAGTATGACACCGAGGGTGGGCTTGAATTGTTTATAGTCTTGTCCCACTCCCACTTCATTCTCTGCTTTCTTTGTCATGTGGTTGATAATGCAATCCCTTGGCTGAGCAGGCCAGGGAAATAGATCAGGATCTTATCCAGTCACCAGCGAAGCTTCCTCCTGAAGCAGATGGGACGAGATGTAGACTCACAGCCAGGCATTACTCAGAGTCCTTGGAACACACAGATCTAAGTGAGATGTCTCCATCAAATCCCCCCCCCCCCAGAGGTCGGGGAACCCTGTAGAAAGAATGTAAGAGCCAGAGAGGATGGAGGACACCAGGAGAACAAGGCCCTCTGAATCAACTAAGCAAGACACATATGAACACACAGAGGCTGAAGCCACACTGGGCCCACGCAGGCCTGCACCAGGGCCTTTGTGTAGATGATAGATTTCACCTCAGGCTTGTTTTGTTCTGTTTTTTGTTTGTTTGTTTGTTTGTTGCTTGTTTATGAAACTCCTAAGTGTGTGAACAAGTGGGTTTCTGATTCTTGTACCTGATCTTGGGCTCTTTTCCTTCTGTTGTATCACCTTGTCCAGCTTCAATGTGATAGGTGGGTGTGTGTGTGTTTGTTTGTTTGTTTTATCTTCTTATATTTTATTTTGTCATATTTGGTTGTTATCTCTTAGAAGTCTGATCTTTTCTAACGAGAGACAGAAAGGGAGTGGATCAAAAGAGGAAGGATAATGGGAAGGGATTGGGAAGGAGTAGAGGGAGGGGAAACTGTACTCAGAATAGATTGTTTGAGAAAAGAATCTATTTTCAACGATAAGAAGAAAAATGGAAAGAAAAAAGATTGTTCACGAAGCAAAGATCTGGTGATCACTCACGCTCAGCCTGTGAATTACAACAGTTTGGGAAGGGGGTCATTTGTAGTCCACAAACACTTGTGAAATCCAGAGAGTAACAACAAGCAGAATAATAGAACAGATATTGTCAGAACCCTAATATCTATGGAAGTGGTCAATGGAGGAACAAAGTTAAACAAGGTAGGGCTTGAGAGAGAGAGAGAGATGCCAGGCAGGCTCTCTGCTGACAGAACCAGGCGAAAGGGAGAGAACCCGGTCCAGCTGAGCCTCTCCAGGCTGAGCGGGATGGTGAGTGTCCTGGCTTGGATCGTGAGTGTCCTGGCTTGGATCTCCTGCCTCTGGAGAATAACCACCCCAAGCCGGGAGTCTGTCAAAGCAGGAACTCGTTTTTATGTATCAATCCTTTCTTTATAAAGGGCTGAGAGAGGAGGCGGAGTTTTCTGCTGAGGTGAGATGACATAGGGGGAGGGGAAAGTAGACGAAGAGTATGGGGTGACTGAGGGAGCCAACAAATTTACTCTAAGTCAGCAGGAGCTAGGCAAAGGCAGGCTTAAGCAGGTTGTGCTGAGTCACTCCAGTAAGAAAATGACTGAGACAGTTTACAAAACTTGAGCCAGGCTCAGGTTTGTCTTCAAGGCCCAAACCAGGGCCAAATAGAGCCCAACAGAGAGAGAGGGAGAGAGGGAGAGAGGGAGAGAGGGAGAGAGGGGGAAGGAGGGAGAGAGGGGAGGGAGAGAGAGAAAGAGAGAGGGAGAGAGAGAAGGAGAGGGAGGGGGGAGGAAAAGAGGGAGAGGGAGAGAAGGAGAGGGAGAGAGGGAGAGTGACAGGGAGAGGGAGAAGAAATGATCTCTCAAGCTCCAGGTCCCACCACCTGCTGCCATGCACCTCCCAACACCTCACCATTAATGAATTCTCCCTCTAGAACCTTGGGCCAAAACATACTCTCCCTTGGGTTGCTCTTTGTCATGATGATTTGTCACAGCATCAGAAAGATGAATAAAACAAAACTTTAGTAAATTGTTTTTAGTAAATAAAAACAAAGCTATATCATGTTCATGGGTTAGAAAGTTCAGTTTGTAAAGACGTCAGTTTTTTTTTTTTTCCAGAACTGAGGCCACCATAACAAAATCCTGACCTTTAGGTATTTGTTTATAGAACCCAAAAGCTGGTTTTAAATTTTAAATAGAAGTACCAAAGACCAAGGGAGAGAAAATCCTCCTGGTGACACCCCTGACAAGGAGCTTGTTCTATCCGATGACAAGACTGTCTATGAAGTCACAGACATTGGAGCAAGCTCATGTCTCTGCAGCTCCAGCAAGAAGGTTGTCTTACACCACAGTCATTTTCACAAGCATCGCCTACGACCATAGGAAAACACAGATGTTTATATTGCAATTCTTAACCTTAATTACAGTTATGAAGTGGCAATGAAATAACTTTATGGTTGGGGTCACCACAACAGGAGACACTGGATTAAAGGGTTGAACATTAGGAAGGTTGAGAACTTCTGGTCTGATGAGGATCGGAAATTATTAGGTTGAGACAGCTGCAAGGACCTGAGGTTCTTCTAAACAACACCAAATCTTTCTCAGTCTGAAGAGTAAAAACTAATCTAAGCTTAACCAATCAGAAACCCCCACCAACCTCTAACTAGGTACTTTCCACTGGATTGACCTAATTAGGATTTCTGTTCACTTTAACTAAATATTTACCTTGTCTTTCTTCCCTGCCCATCTGGTCCCCATCCTCTATGCTCCTTGTTTCAGCCCACTAAAAAGCAAACCAACTATTTGCCTTTTAGAGTGACCCAGTACCTGCGCTACTCTCTACTCAAAGGAACCCTTTAAAAATTTAATACTCTTAAGAATATCTTCTAGCAGAGCAAACGTAATAGTAGCTGTAAAAATATAAATATTTCTACATTTTTTAAATCTAAAATTTGTAAAAAAAAAAAAAAAAAAACCAAGGTATTTTTAGAGTTCAAGGTTAAAGTTTCAAAGGCAAATAGTTTAAAATACAAAACTTGTAGGGGAAAATCAAGGCAAGTATCTGAATTTCCCAAGGATAAGAAACAAGTTTGTAAATAAGACTTAAACACACACACACACACACACACAAGCCACACAAAAGCCATAAAGTATAAAATCAATACATTGACTACATTAAAATTAAGAAGTTATGTTTACAGGAGGCTGGGAAATGGCTGTAAGCTGGAGCCTGAGCTGGGATGCCTAGCAGTGGGCGCATCTGGAGAGACAGAGCCAGGAAGATCCCAGGGAGGGCCGCTGGCAGCTGCTCTTGCTTAAGCAGAGAACTCTAGGTTCAGGGAGAGACCCTGCCCCCAAACAAGATGGAGAATGATTGGGGAAGAGCACAAAGTCAAATTGAAGCCTTCTCCCTGCCCCGCCACACACACATACCACACACAAACAAGAAATAAAGAGACACAGGACAGAAGGAATAAGGAAAGGAGAAAGGAAGAGGAAAAAAATGACACAAACAACAACAACAACAAAAAAAAGAAACTCTGTAAACAGAGGTCTCATAATAGAGGAATAAAATAATCTAGTCACAGAATTAGAAGAAATATTGACAATAACTGGTTATTTGTATGATTTGATTTTTTAAAAAAGGAAAACAAATGAGAAAAAAAGTTGCTGACCTCCGCTTTCATGAAAGAGCAAATGTGAATAACCAAAGGATGTTCAAACTCATTAGCAGTTAGGAAAACGCAAATTAAAGCTTAACCAGTCACAGCTTTATAGCCACCACATTGACCAAGAAAACAACATATTAAAAATAAATGTGTAAATACTGTGCCTTGGTGAGTATACAGTGAGAGCTGGGCTGAGGCTGGCCCCTTGGAAGATGGCATCTCCTACTGTGGAGAACCTGACAGTGTGCAGAGAAAGTCACGTGTGAAGTGTCAGGTGAACGGCATAGTTGGCTGTTGCTCAGACTCCTGGCACAAAGTATGATTGGTCAGGGTGCTCCAGGCTGAACTAGGGGCACTACAGAAACCCATGAGGATAGTCTCACTAATGAGTAGACAGGAGAGTCCGTCTAAACTATTCTGGGACCAAGGAACGCTCTTGTTAGCTTCCCAGCATCTTATTTGGGAAGTTGGGTAGGGAGCTCTAAACGCCACCTCTCTTGGTTATGGGTCCCTGGAAACCCCAGAGGCTTTCCCCAGTTATAATGGTTACTTTGAGTAAGAGTAAAGTGAGTCACATGCTGTACATCTCACCCATCACTCTAAGAACAAACCCAGGAGAATCTTTGGTACATGTGTTATTATATATCTATAGTAATAGTTCTTAGTCATATGATCATAGCAAAAACTAGGAAAAAGTTCAAATATATACCAAGAGTAGTCTAGACAAATAATGTTAGTATATTTATAGAACAGAGAAAATAGATGAAATTTAATTGTGTGTATCAATATTTTTATATTGATGCTATCTACAATATGTTACCTCAGTAAAATAATACTGAAACTGAAAAGTCAGTCACAAACTTCTTAAAATACAGAATGAATTTATATAACACTTGGGAATATTCTTATAAGTGATGAATGCTTATTGGACAATGATAATTTTTAAAATTATTTTTAAATGTGCATGTATGTATGTATGTGTGTACCACATGCAAGCCAGTAACTTTGGGGACCAGAAGAAAGCATTGGGTCCCCTGTATTTGGATTTGGAGTTACAGGCCCTTGTGGGCTGCCCAATTCAGGTGCTGGGAACTGGACTCAGGTCCTCTGCAGAGCAGCAAGCACTCTTCAGTCCAGTGATGATTTAAACCTTAGTGCATATGTACTGGAGACTTGACAGAGGATGAGGGAGTACAATGTAAAGGGCTCATAAACGTTCAGAGCACTTTCCACTTCCTCACCTTAGCCTGAGTGTGGGCACACAGGCACTTACCTCAGCATTATAGTTTCGGTGCACGTATACACTTTTACACTTTACTGTTAATTAAGACATTTCTGAATTTTGAAAAACCAGATAACAGATGTTCAAAGAATATGAAAAACAAAAGATAAATCTTTCAGTGGATTTCAACTCTCATCCTTGTAATAAATTTTTAGAAACATCTTTGTTAATTCAAAGATACAAGTCTTTATTTTTATATGTTCTGTCTCTGTCTCTCTTTGTGTATCTCTCTTTCTTTGTCTCTTTGTCTCTCCCTCTTTCTGTCTGTCTCTGTTTCTGTGTCTCTCTATGTCTCCCCCTCTCCCTCTCTGTCTGTCTCTATCTCTCTCTGTGTCCCTCTCTGTCTCTGTATCTCTCTGTCTCTCTGTCTCTCTGTTCTCTCCCTCTCTCTCTCTCTCTCTCTCTCCCTCTCCCTCCCTCTCTCTCCCTCTCTCTCCCTCTCTCTCTCTCTCCTCTTTCTCTCTCTCTCTCTCTCTCTCTCTCTCTCTCTCTCTCTCTCTCTCTCTCTCGAGGTGGATGTGGGGGTGCCCCTGAGGAGTTGCATGCACACCCCAGCATGAGGGTAAAAGTCATAGCACAACTTTTGGGAGTCTGCTCTCTCCTTCCATCACACATGTCCTGGGGTCAGTTAGGTCCCCAGCCTTGGTAACCAGAGCCTTGACCCACTGAGCCATCTCTAAGGCCCTTTTGTTTGTTATTAGTGTATGTTGGGTGGGTGCATGTGCCAAGGCATGCACATGATTGCACACATGTGGCAATCAGTGGACAACTTTGAGAAGGAAGTTCTCTCCTTCCACCTCCATATGGCTTCCAGAGATCAAGCATAGACTGGAGTGGCAAATGGCATTATGTCCTGCACCATCTTGCCACCCAGACATGAATCTTTCCATGGGTCAGAATTTATGCAACCTGGCAGTAGGCATTTATATAAATGGCCTCCAATCTTCTGAATCCAGTCAAAGACTAAGTAACAAAAGAGGCTGTAGCCATTGAGGACAGATCTGTCACCTATGTGGCTTTTTTTTTTTCTTCCCAGTGGAAGCTTGCATTAGATTCCCATGCATGCATACAAGTATGAGGACTGTTGACCCAGTAGATTGGAGCTGTTTGATTCTCCATGAACCAAAGGAAGGCTGGAGAAATTCTCACCTTCAGCCTGTGCATAACCCTCTTGGCTTTCCTGCCTGTGCAGCAGGAGGTCTTTCCAGACCAGCTAATCTCTGCTTCCTCTTCACCTGGAGTTCACTTCGGCCTTTTCCTGTGTGTGCGTGAGACTCACTGCCTGCTCATCTTGATGGAAACACAGAGACTTCAAAACCACTGATAGCTATCAGCAAAACACCCATAGCTCCCAACACAAACATCCGAAGAGAAACTTCCTCTGGATGCTTTGTGAGGTGTAGAAATAAATATTGTTGCCTGGACCCAGGGAGAAGATAAATCCTTCCCTGCTAAAAAAAAAAAAAAAAAATGGGAGAGAAAGAACCTGGACACTACGGATAATCCTCAGCCTCCCGGGTTGCAGGACTAGCTAGCCGTGCCCCAGAGGGTGGCTCAGTCCCAGCCCTGAGATAGTCACACCACACAGTTCTCTCTACACAGTTCTAGCATCGAGCCTTTTGCTGTCCAGAGCCAAAGCTTGTCTAAGACTGACTCTTTCTCTTCCTATTTGGCATGTCTGGTACATCTTTTATCTCAACACTCAGCATGGTGACTGGCACTTAGCACTGGACTCTGGTGACGGAGGAAACCTTGCTTAAGCTGTCTAAGGGATACCTTGCTAAAATGGGAGTCAAAACTCTAAAGACACATGCCCAGATCCACAGAGAGAATGGAGAGGCAGAATCGTTTGTCTTCTGAGTCCCATCCCTATTTATACCAGATATAGAAACTTGTGGAACAGCTATATTTTATCCCTAGTTCCTGGACTCTTCAAGTCTGCACCTCTGCCTTGGCAGAAACAAAATGAGCTAATTAAATGCTTGCCACTAGCTTATTTTGGAAACTTCATGGAGTGTGTGAGAGCCCGAATGAATTTCTGGCCACTATTGATTACTTCACACTCGGAGGGAACCATTCAAGCATGGTAAGAAGGTGAGGAAGCTAAACCCGTGGCCGAGGGTTATTAATATTGTAATGCTTTTGCTTATTGATGCAGAAAAGCAACTCTTGGCTATCTAAGGGACTAAAGCTTTTAAGGCTCTAACAGAGAAGAGGAGAGAGGATCCTTCAAGGTGGAAGGACAGTCCAGCCAAACGCTCGTTTACCTAATTGCTTTGGGACAACCACGATAACCCTGCTTACTGTGGGAGAAAGAAAATCGATAGACTGTATTTAGAGGAAGCTAAAGGCACAATTGGGTCATTCTCTGTGTGGTTAGTAGAGTGGTACCTGGGCACAGATCCCCAGAGGAGCAGCATTAGGTATAAAGTAGCCCATGCAGCCTAAGATAACCCATGAGCTTCTATAAAATAGTTCCTTGTAAAACTTAGGGGTTTCAGTGCTGTAGAGAATGACTCATGCCTAGGGCCAGTGAAACTTACAGCATTGTCACCAGCAAAAGGGCATTTAACCCACTGGTAAGGCCGCCAAGGACTGGATGACAGCATTGGTTCTTACAGAGATTTCTGGAACCTGAGTCAAATCTCTCCTGTTTCTCATGGAGATTTTTCAGACTTTGCATATTCATTTTTTTGCACGTGTCCATCCAAAAGTAGCTGACACTGTCCATCACGTGGGCAACCACTCTAGCAAATGTAGGATGTTTGGAAGAAATCGACATCATTGTTTAGTCACTAATCCAGGACTGACGAGACAACAGACTCATGAAGCCCATCCTTTTGACAGTGGCCATGCCTGTATTGCCTCTGTGTATTCACTTCTGAGCTGTTATATGTAAAAAATTCCTGATGGTTGTGAGTGCTCCAGGTGAAATTCAAGGCATCTAAACAGCCTTGTATGTTTCAAAGCAATTTGTGTATCAGGTTATCCCAACATAATATCAAGCTAAAATATTTTTAAGGCCACATTTTTTTATTTCTTTGACAAGGTCTCATGATGCAGCCATGGCTGACCTCCAACTTACAATCCTCCTGCCTCTTGTTTCCCAAGTGCAAGAGTTACAGGCATATACCACCATGCCCAGATTTGAAAATAGTTTAAAATGAAGCAAAATTGACCTTTTCTACAGTGTGGATTTTCAAAGCTAGAATTAATTTAGTCTCTATAGTAAACATTGTCCTGTTTTAAAAAGTGTCATCAGCCTTGTGGTTTATTCTAAAGTGTTCCATAGAGTATCAAGCCCCCCTGATTCCCTGCTCCATCACTTAGCTGTCATATCCTCAGGTGGCTCTTCTCCTTATCATGACTCCTCATCTCCATCTCTGCTTCACTTGCTCCTCCTCAGTCTCCCACGTGCTTTCTTCCACCCTCCCATGTATTACATCTTACATCTCCCCTCTGCCTGGGGAAGAGTGCAGACCCTTCACCTCCCGACGTCCTGTACCGTGTCATGGTCTGGTCCAGCTAGATTCCCTCTTCATCAGTAGACCTGATATACCATGTTTCCTTTGTTTTTCTAGCTACCTAAAGTAACTTTTTTTTAGCTCCTTTAACAGGGAAAATTCTACTCATTCACCAACACCCAGCTCCTTGCTTCTTCAAGCCTCCCTCTGCTCAGGCAGAACCATCTACCTTTCTCTGTTCTTGTACTGTTTTCTGGAACAGTTGTGGTTGTATATTGATCACACTGGCTCACTTCCAGCTCCTAAGGACAGAGGTCTGACTGGGCCTTTTCTGTATATCTACCTACTATAGAAGCAACACTCTTCATTGAAAGAATCAGTTCCATTGGAATTCCAGAGAAATTACAGTGCCCCTACTAGTCAACATCTGGCTGCTCAGCTGTATTGATGCCTGTACTCCATAGGAGGCTGAGGCAGGAATATTGCCTCAATGTTAGCAAAGGCAATGTACCATAAATTAGCATTTATAAAAATCAATTATACTTCTCTATAAGACAGAGACAGAGCAGAAACTTGAGATTGTCTTCACCTGGTCATTTGTATTCATCGGTTAATTATAAACCTTAATTCTCTCTTTTACTTCAAGGCCTGCTGAACTCTTGTGTAGTCAAAGATGATCAATAACTCCTGCCCTTAGATAATTCTAAGGCCTCCTTCCAAGTGTGATTCTATAGAAGTGTGATGCCCTGGCACACAGTTTATGTGGTGCTGGCAGTAGAACTCTGGGCCTATTGGGTGCTAACCAGGCACACAACCAACAAGCTACACCCCAGCCTTTAATGGATTTGGGGAGGCTTTTTTTTACCTCTGTGGCTGATCAAGAAGAAACCGGGGGAAGACATCTGTTTGGTTTACTGTTCTCTTTCCCAAGCTACATGCCAGCTTTTGGTGTCCTTTCTATTTCTTCCCCTTGGCTAGATGCAGGCTTTTAGTTCCTTGGCTTGCCTCTGTCCTTGACATACATTTATTCCATGTTCTTGTCTCAGTTTTAATGGTTAACAGAGCATGTACCGTAAATTAGCATTTATAAAAATCAATTACACTGCTTCCTAAGACAGAGCAGAAACTTGAGATTGTCTTCAGCAGATCATTTGTATTTATCTGTTAATTATAAACCTTAATTGTCTCTTTTTATCATATTAATTTGCACAAATTGTACAACTTCAGAGTTTAGCAGTTTTCAAGCCCTTGAAATACAATTACTCTCTTAGCATTCTTTTCAGAAAAATGGTGTTCATTAATGATTAGGTTGGTAAAATTAGCAGTTCTGATAATTGGCCTTGGCTTCTCCTTGGATTATTTTTTTTTTCTTTCCCTACTAAAGTTCTGGTTCCCATAATTACACATGTCTCTTGGCTTCATCCTGTGCCTGGGCTCTGTTTTAATTGGCCTTCATGGTTCATAAGATTTCACAGGAACTGGGCTCAATGTAGAAACTACTTTTGTGCCAATGAACTGAATCCAAATAGGTTTGACTCTTTCCCCTCTTGGACTTTTCTTCTGTGAGCTCAGTTTACATGTTGAAACTCTTCATATCAGAAGAGTTAGATGAAGGGAGGGAAGAGAATCCACGTTCCAGACCCATCCACGAAACACTCCAGGCACCCACCTTGCAAGCTCAATGGGTCTCTCCTTGGCTACCTTTCAACTTGGGATCCATCTTCTCTCGGCCTGACAGCCACTTAGAAGGAGTCATATATCACACAGCAGGTATCCAGAGGCCAAACAAGATTTGTTCTTCCAAGAGGATGCACAAATCTTGATTAAGTAGACAATCTACTGTAAAGAATAATGCACCCTGACCATCCCAGAACTAGACATCTTCCTGCATCCAAGAGAATTATAGCTTTCTCGCACTCTCCGCAAGCTTTGCTTTCAACTCTGATCATGTTGATTGACAATCTTCGTGCTCTGTCCCCAAGGCTGCAAAGCTTAAGAGGAAGAGAAAGACACTTGTCCCCTGCCGCATCAGTTAGCAGAGATAAGGATTCTGTCCTGATTCACTGACTGTGCCCACCCAGAGGTTCAAACCATGTGTAGTGATCATCCAACATTATAGAAACAAAGGTCTGAGTCCTTGACTGGACATCAAGGCTGATTAGCTCACCAGGCAGATGCCCCTTCAGAAGCCACCATTCCAAAGTGAGGCCAAAGATGTTTATACTTTACCAGAGTCAAAACCCAAGCCAGGTGTGACATGTGAGTCAAGACCAAAAGTCTGCAAGCTGTGGCTCTTCAGGATTTTGTTCATTTTGTCGGGTGGGGAGGAAGTGCTGAGGAAAGATGGGGCAACCAGAAGGCAACAGGAAATAGGGTCCCACCATGATGCCCAGGCCACCCTCAAATTCTTGCTCTCAAAAGATTCTTCCACATCCACTTCCAGAATATCAGGGACCACACAGCACCGCACCTGGCTTTAGTCTTTTATGTCTGTGAGTGAAAGACTGCCACCCCATGAGAAGGGAAGGGCTTCCCTGTTGCCATTCTCTGATACTTGTGGGATCAGGTTGCTTTTAAGACAAGGTGTGTGTTCCACATACAAAGTACCTGCCAGACAGATCTCTGAATGTTCTCAAATGGCCTGCCTTAATCCACACCAGCTTAGAGAAGCTCATGCCACAGAAATGTGGTCAGGTTACCTCCTAACAGTCTCTCCCCACCCCAGCTGGAAGCACTCAAGTCTCTTGTGCTGGTGCCTGGCCACAGGATTCTGAATCCTGTGACAGAGTGTTAAGCTATGTCCAGGGAACGACCAATGTTGGCTGAAAACAAGCCATTCATCCAGCTGCATAGCTCTGAACTGTCACTTTTATAAGTTACAAGACAGGGATAGGGATGTTGCCTTACCCAAAAGGTGAGACCAGAGTGCATCCCAATGGCTAGGATCTAGGTAAGGAGGGGATAGAATGAAGCTGGTCATAAAGTACCCTCTGTGGAAAGCTTTGTAGGCAAAGCATGGGGGATGAGGTGGGGTAGGAGGGTGGGACTTCTTCTTATGTTGTGATGCTGTCTTTGACTTTATTCTCTTG
>NW_022196912.1:69346153-69351673 GCF_008632895.1 Mastomys coucha
GGGGTTTTTGTTTTGTTTTGTTTTGTTTGAGCCAGGGCTAGCTTGGAACTCATGATTCTGCCTCAGTGCCTGAGTGCTAGAATCACAGGTACATGACAGAGAGCTGACATCTTTCATTTGTCTCCTTAAGACCCACAAATCAGCCCAGTGTAGGACATGCAGAGCTCCCTTGCCAGCAGCTGCCTTCACTTCCTTCTCATGTACCCTCCTTCTGAGGAACCACCTGGCCTTCTCCATAGCTCAAGGGCTGCCTTCCTTCCTCCTGAATTCAGTGTTAGCAAAGCACATGGTTCAGCTGTGAGCCCTCCAGGGTTCAGCTGTGAGTCCTCCAGGGTTCAGCTGTGAGTCCTCCAGGGTTCAGCTGTGAGTCCTCCAGGGTTCAGCTGTGAGTCCTCCAGGGTTCACCTGCCAGTTGTCTGACATCAGTGTCTAAGGACAGCAGCCAACACTGGGCCAGGGGTCAGTAAAAATTCAGCCACCGGCTGTCATCAGATTCCAGAGGGGATGAAATGAGAACAGCTATACCAGCTCCTTCCATGTCTCAGACTCAGCTGAGAGCTTTGCTTGCAAATGATAGAGAGAACAACAACAACAACAACAACAATCTGAACTCTACCTTAGGCTAGCCTGTTGCTTTCATGCAGGACACCTTGACCCCTCCCCTCATTCCCTCTATCCATCAGACAAGTCATCATGACACATATACTGCATGTTCTTACTCGTGTAGAAGCTGAGAATGTTGGTGTTGGTCATGTAGAAGTAAAGAATGAAGGTCAGCAGAGTCTGAGAAGGGGAAATGGGGAAAGAAGGAAGATAGATCATAGGTGCCAAAATACAGTCAGAGAGGAGTCAGGCATTATCGTGTTCTGTAACACAGTAATGGCAAACAAAAATTTAGCATCACTTCAAATATCTAGATAAAGGATTCCAAATGCTCCCAGTACAGAGAAATAACAAATATCTAGGGCAGAAACTATATCTATTTTACAGTATATTCAGTAAATGTGGTTAATAATTACACAATTTAGATGTAAAACTAGACTTAGACCCTAGTTCAGTTTGACCCCATGTCTTAATCAAGGGAGATATAAACCTGAAAATGACGGTTGGCATCCTGTGCCCTCAAGGGAAATCAGTTAGCATAGAGTAGTCTCCAAACTGGGAAGAGTACGACTACAATGTGCTGAGAAACAGCCTGGTCCTGCCACCCTCCCAGGTTAGTCCTTCCTTTGTCTCAATCTAATGTCTTTATTGGACTGTGAACTTTTTGAGGTCAGAAACTGTCTCTTTTCTACATCTTTCCATCCTAACCTGGAGTAAATGCAAAGTATTGAGAGCACGCTGTTGAGCTGTATTGAATACAAGCCTGTTTAGGCTAAGGGCATCTCTCGTGTTCCCGCCACTCATCCGGTCTTCCAAATTCTCTATGAGGGAGAGTGGTGACACAGGTCCTTGGAGGCCACAACCTTCCTTCTCTGGAAGTGTTTGTTTTGTTTTATTTCAGTATATTGGCATGATAATTTTCCCCATAAGAAACATGCTTCCTCTTTTTAATAACTTGACAGCCTATTGTTTAAGCCTGAGGGCAAGGGAAAGACCAGAAATAATTTACAGAGGAAACTTGGCTCAGGTGTCCTCCCCAGATGCTATTGGTATCGTGAGACCATCCAGAGAGGCAATTCACATAAACATATGCTCACACAACAGAATTTCAGAGGGCTTTGTATTTCTACGAGGGGTTCAAATACTAACATTTGCCATCTGGTCTGCTTGGATGGCTGGGTGTGGTGTCCACCCAGCATCTGAGTTCACAGTGTATTCTTCAGACATTTGCAGAACTTAAGCACTGTTCTAGAGGAGACAAAAATGAAAGTCAACACTCTCTGCTCTCAAAAGGGAAGTTATGGGCTAATAACAATGATGATGATGATAGTAATAATAATAATAATAATAATAATAATAATAATAATGGCACAATGGTGCCGCGAAACAAAACTAAACTTGCTAAGTGAACCTAGCAGTGAGGTACAAAGAAGTGGGAAAGGACCCACAAAGTCATCCTGGGCAAGGTGAGGAGCTGTTCACACTGGAAATACCCAAGAAAGGAAGATAATCAGAAGGTGAGGAAAGGAACTCAGTGCTTTGACAGTAAGCCATAAATCAAAGGAATGCATGAGGGAGACTCACAGGAGCAGCCAGAAAGAGAGCGAGCAAGAGAATGAAGAGAGGAGAGCCACAGGATTCCAAGGACAGGATGAACATGGGGTCAACACGGGGTCTCCAAGTCGGGCTCCCATGGCAGTCATGGCATTTGGCACTTTAGAAAAAGTCATATATGTGGGTAAATATGAAATTTTGTGTATGTATGTGTATATGTTAATTCCCAAGTTTTCTCATTGTAAGTGTGAAATGCATAGAGAAGGCACACCAACCAGTGGTCATAATGCATAGAACGCATTATCAACAAATTCACCTGCCGCTCACATTTCCCACCATACTAGTTAATCTTCATAGTCAATCTGACAGGATCTAAAATCCACCAAGCAGGCAAGACTCGGGGAGTGTCTGTGAGGACTTTCCTAAGTGAGGTTAATGTCAGCAGGAGGGCTCATCATAAATGTGGGTAGCAGCATTCTATGCACAACAACTAAAATGGATAAAAAGGAACCAACCACTGGAGAACCAACCCTCCTCCCTCGCTGCTTTCTGACTAGATACAACATGACCTGCTGCCTCAGCCAGCCTCATGACCAACCATCCCTACAACTGTGAACCAAAGCCTTTCTATCCTCTAAGATGTTTTGGTCCCAGCAACTAAAAAAGTAACTAATGCATACCATGTTGCTTTATTACTAGTAATCCCCATTTATCAGATGCCATCATCAACTTAAGTGAAAATGAACGGTGATGCAGTTACGTTGTCTAATCTACTGCTCGTGTTTCAGTTTTGTTATGTGGTCTCTTGCTGAATCATTTTCGTCCCCTGAACGACTCAGGTTAGGACCAGGTATTTCATTGAGTAGCTATGGTAAACTTTTGTTGTCTTATTTGGCAATGCTTTATAATTGATACAAAGAATTTGTACACACTTATCTGCTAACCTTTAAATGCATGGGCTCTTAAACATCGACAGAGAAACCTGCCAAAATCTTGCTACCTCCTCCAGCAGCGTCAGTCTCAGCTGGACACTTCGCAATTTAGAATCATACACACACCCAGGAGATTCACTTGGCATTAAAATCTGTGAAACAACCACATCCTTCCCTAAGAAAAAGCCCCAATTTGGGGCTGGAGAGATGGCTCAGCAGTTAGGAGTACTGGCTGCTCTTCCAGAGGACCCAGGTTCAATTCCCAGCACCCACATGGCAAATCTGGGACAGTCACTGGTTTCACTTTGGGGGAAAAAAATCACTTTGACAGCTCTACAAAGTGAAAAGCAATATGCAGAGCATCTTTATCTGTAACCTGGATCTGAACATGGTGAATCATAAGGAAAGCATTCCACCTCCCACTTGACAAGCCGCAGAACAGGCATGTGGAGAGGTTAAACACCTTACCGGTGGCTGTGGTTCGCTCTAGGGACTGCAAAAGGCAGTACCAAGTACTGAATCCTAATCTTCAGGGCACATATCTCTTGGGTTCCGAGTGATGTTTCTGCTAAGACAATTCTGTCTCTCATTCTTAACTAGACATATTCTCAACTAGAAGGTGTTTGCATCACCATAATCATCTATCTCATCTAAGCATCCCTGATGGAGTTGGGATGAAGGTGGACCTCTGGGTACCATGTGCCAAACAGACTAGAACTGACCAGGGAGGGATGCTGACGACCTCACCTGGAAAAGGCAATTTGGGCACACGGCCAGGTCCAGTCTACTCAGCAGCAACTAGTAAAAGCCTCAGAAGTCCTGCTGGGGCCAGAAGGCTTAGACACCGTGTATTCCTGTGGCACAGTTCAAACTATGTCCTTGGAGCAAGGACACTATGTTCAATGCTGCACATGATATCGTGTCCATCAGTCTTGGCAGTAGCCTTTTGAGGTAGTATTATTATTATTGGCTCACTGATGGAGCCTGGAGAAGTTAAAGGAATTGCCCAGAACCATGAATAGGTCTGGCCACCAGCCAGTCAACTCTTTTCTCTCCACATCAATGATAAAGAGTTTTGATTTTAAAAAATGCCTTCAAACTGTCAACTAAAATCATTTAATCATTCTGACTAGCTTTATCCTTCTCAATCCTTATTTTCGCCATTGTGGCACACACCTTTAATACCAGCACTTGGGAGGCACAGGCAGGCAGATTTCTGAGTTCGAGGCCAACCTGGTTTACAAAGTGAGTTCCAGGACAGCCAAGGCTACACAGAGAAACCCTGTCTCAAAAAAAAAACAAAAAAACAAAACAAAACAAAACAAAAAGGATTGAACGTGATGGAATGATGTACCTAGAATATAAACAAAGAGAAAGGCCGGGGCTGGAGAGATGGCTCAGTGGTTAAGAGCACTGACTGCTCTTCCGAAGGTCCCGAGTTCAAATCCCAGCAACCACATGGTGGCTCACGACCATCTGTAATGAGATCTGATGCCCTCTTCTTCTGGAGTGTCTGAAGACAGCTATAGTGTACTTACATATAATAAATAAATCTTTAAAAAGAGAGAGAGAGAGAGAGAAAGCCCCGAAGGTGCTGCTAAATCAGCTGGTGGCCGAGGAAACATAAACTTTGCAGCCCTTGGGCAGATGGGAACCACAGATGATCTCAGGGTTTCTTGCTGGAGATTAATACCCAAGGTTTCCTGGAAGGCTTTGTTATGTTTTTAGAGGTGAGAAGAACTGTTTACTGGGTTTCCAAGAAAGGCTCATTGTAACCCAAGATTATTAGCTAATTATCTGCTAGGGTCAGGCAAATAGCCAGGCAGGACTAAATTCCATAGAATGGTGTGCCTGCCTTCCAATCTCAAATGGGCAGGAGGGCAGACAAATCTTGCGATCTCTTTCTGCTGACCACAAAACTGGGGGAGTTTTTTGTTTTGTTTTGCTTTGTTTATCTTTATTCTATAGTTTACCCTAGCCTATCTCTACAGTTATTCAACACTTTCCCTCTGTAGAGGGTCAAAGTTTAGCCCTCGGGACAGCTTTCCAGTCCCTTCCTTCTCACTTCAGGGACTTGGGAGGGGAAAGCTAGAACCCTGAGGTCAGAGCATTAGCATTGTCAAGGGTGGCTTTTCCTGAGGGAAAGCTGGGCTTGCAACTGCATAAGAGCAGAGACTGGAGACAGTGTTCAGTGGCCTCTGCTCTTCCAGCTCAGAGCATGAATGGGGCTTACTTAATTAAGCCTAAATAAAACAAAGCACTTGCTGAAGTTGAAATTTAAAATGTAAAATATGTCTAACAGAGAGATGGGCAAGGTAGACACCATGCAGGCCTGGAAGAGCATTCTTCCAAATGAACCCCAAGGAATAGACCCCCATCACACCCCCCAAAACCACCCTTTTCTTTCCTTAAAAGAATTGTCTAGAGACTC
>NW_022196912.1:69351683-69352241 GCF_008632895.1 Mastomys coucha
AGGCTCCTTGACACTGCTTTCTTTGCTCAGGCGGCTTTAAGGCTTGAATGGCTCTTTCCGGCTAGGGAGAGGTCTTCTTGCTGGACAGAGGAAGCATTAGCTAGCTACCGGCCAGTTTCAGACCCAGAGCCTCTGAAACCATCAGGCAATCCGGGCGTTATGCGAAGTCGATCTCTTTGAAACCCGATTCCTCTAAATTAAAAGTCAAGCAGGGAATCCTTGGGTCTGGTGCTTCCCAGGCTGTGATTTGTGGCCCTGCATAAAGTGAGTCCTCTTCCTGACACAGCCCCTTTCCTCTCATGTCAAATGGTCTCTGAAGGCAGGAAACCCGAAGTCAGCTTGCACTTGGAGCAAGCCTAGGAACTGACGCATTCTGTCAGGAGGCCAGGGCGAATATTTCATTCACACCTGACCTGTTCTTCCTCTATTCCCACGGATTTTCTTAATTTGCTCTCACCTCTACAGCTCCAGAGACAGATCTCAAGGCTCCAGTAAAGAGAAAGAAAGAAAGAAAGAAAGAAAGAAAGAAAGAAAGAAAGAAAGAAAGAAAGAAAGAAA
>NW_022196912.1:69352332-69372395 GCF_008632895.1 Mastomys coucha
CCACGGATCCTTGGCACGGCTCCAGATGTTGTAGCTTAGAGTAGTCACCGCCAGGATCAGGATGTAAGGGGTGCTTTGGAAAATATCAAGGTGTCTACAAGCACAAATGACTGCCAGTTAAACAGCAAAGGGAGGCTCAAAGAGACTGTTAACGGGAAATTCCTACATTCTAAAAGCAAATCATACACACAAGGCAATGATCTTTAAAAATTTAAACAATTCTTAATAATAGCCTGGCAGTATCTACCGCCAAAATCTTGACAATAATAGTATCCTTGGGTTTATAGATTGAAAATTTAGGGCTGGCAAGATGACTTACCGGGTAAGACTGCTCTTACTGACTGCTCTTCCGAAGGTCCTGAGTTCAAATCCCAGCAACCACATGGTGGCTCACAACCATCTGTAATGAGATCTGCTGCCCTCTTCTGGTGCGTCTGAAGGCAGCTACAGTGTACTTATGTATAATAATAAATAAATCTTTTAAAAAAATTTAATAATAGCAGCAGCAACAACAACAAAAATCCATTGAACACCTTCCAGGCACAAGACTGTGATAGGTGGTAATGATTCTTCTACCCAGCACCCTCTAAACCTCAGTTCAGGAGTTGACGTGGAGTCATTGAGTTAATGGATATGTGTAGTAAATGTGGCTGTTAGTCTTGAGGCATTTCTGAGCTTATAGAAGACGTCACAAAATACCCAAGTAAAATAAAATAAATAAATAAATAAAGATAAAAAAATTTTAAAAGGAGTAGGTTCAAGGTCAGTCTCACTGCTCTGAGGCCAGAGCTCGTCAGTGCCAATGGAAGCTGCCATGTCATTAGGTTAACAATTTTAGCGCAGTTGAAGTCACAAGGTCACAAGGTCACAAGGTCAGGTGCAGATGTCACTAAGAATATTAAAATTCAGGCTGCCTCAGAAAGCTGCCTTAAAGTTGCTGCTGAAGCTGACTGGAAAGAAACCAGCCACAGACCCTAAGAGAAGAATCGGAATGAAGACAGAAGAACTATTCACTCTCACAACTAGTCTCTCCCCAAAACCATCTGTTCAGTTGCTGCTCCCCACTGTAATCTCTCAGTTCAGGCCCGTGCAGTGGAAATACTGCCAGGAGACTCACTGGTCCTCAGGCTGGGGATATCCCAAAGGCCACTAGAAAAGCATCCCGTGAGGTGAAACAAAAAAGCAAACAAACAAGACCAGCATACCCAGAAGGGAGAGGTATGCATTTGTACGGAGTAAACGCTGGCAACTTGTAAGCTTTGTGTCAGCCAGTGACCAAACACTTCAGACATCAAGGACAAGGAGGGGAAATAGAAACTGTTCAAAGCCAAGCTTAATGAAAGCCCAAGGGTATTCATTATGCACACCACCCCAGCAATAAATACTCCAGAAGTAAATCAAATGGAGGGCGCTGCAGAGGAGTGAAGAAACACACAGAGTAATCAAGGGAGAGAGAGTCAGATGCTCTGCTTGGTGCAAAGCCATCTGGAACACACCAGAGGAGGGTGAACATGGGATAAACAGAAAGCATGAAGCTGGATAGCCAGAGATTGCCCAGGTTGTGCAGAGAAGCAAGCAAAGCCAAGCACGGCCATGGGAAATAAATCAAAAAGGCAAGTCAGGGGAAGGAACAAGAAGTGCAAAGTGACAAGGCCTTTGTGGATGACAACTTGAGTGCACGGAGCTTGTATCATGCAATAATCTAAATGTTAACTGAATCGTTCAATGTTAATAGACACTAAAGAAGTTGTGCCTTCTGCTGGTTCAACTAATTGCAAGCAAGACCTTAACTGCAACCCTCTAGATCTCTCAGGTGAACCCCAGGGCTCCAAAGAGTAGTCTTTGTAGGAATTGAGCAAACAGGGACACCTCATAAAAATACCAAGGAGCGAGGAATGTCCATTAAGCCTAAAGACAGAGCTTCAGAAGGGTTTACTGAGCAAACGTCAGTCCCCAGGAGATGCCCTAATTGCGGGAAGTAATGCCCAGTTCCAGGAAATGTCCCCAGTAAGGGGTGGATCTCCCCACCCCTCTCCACCCCTCCTACATGCAATGGTATCTCCTCCTCACCTGGGGCACAGAGGTCAAAGGAAACAAAAGACAATGGGCTCCACCAATGAGAGATAACCTATGCTGTAAACACTGGGAAGGTATAAAAACTGTGTGCTTTTGTTCCTGGGGGTCAACTTTGCTTCGAATGCAAGACGGCCCCAGTATACTGGATCAATAAAAATGTCATGCTAATTGCAGCGATCTCCAAGAGTGGGGCACCCACAACGAATTTAACATCTTCTTCAAGGGTCATGGAGACTAAGAAGCAAAAGTCAGAGTCAGACACACCTGGTCTACAAGAAGACAAGGACAGAAACAAAGCCTGGCTGAAGATGGGGATTCTAATGACCTCAGGGTAGTGAAGGTCACAGCAGAACAGAGGTCGTGTCCCTGCACAGTGTTTCTCATATCAGGCTACAGTCTGATCATATCTCTTCATGTGAGCTTACATAGTTCAAGGTCCTTCCCAAACATAAGGAGGTAAATTACACAGTGGTCTCTAGCTACGTATTAAAATATCCATCAAGGAGTTTCTAATACGTGCTAGAAATTGGGCTAGAAGTTTTATGTCCAGTAACTCCAACTTCTTAAAACATGAAATGCTTGTTACTACCACGAGTTGTTATTAAGAACTAGTGATAGTAATAGTAGAAATCAGAAGCATGTGTCAGTCAGGCTCCACTCCACAAGTTTTAATGGATGTTAATTTGTTTCATTCCCATATAACTCTATGAAATTGGGATCATTACTAACCTAGTTTGGGGCAATAAGAAAGTCATGAAGCTGGGACTGTACTAAACCACTGATGTGTTGTCCTTAAGGCTAAATGCACTGGGAAATGTCCATGCCTGTATGACTAGAAGACCCATATGCTTTTCTTTGAACCCCACATCTCCTCAGCCTCTTGGGGTAGACTCCCAGTATTTAGGTATTAAGTATCCTGTGTAGGACAAATTCTAAGCAGCCACTCTAATCACCACCCTTGGCCTTGAAGTTAGCCTCATAGAATATGGTATAGGTAAATTAAAAAAAAAAAAAAAGGAGGGCCTGTGCCCAATTGGCCCACACACAGCTGTTCAATGTAGAATACAATGTCAACAAGCTATAGCCAACATCCTATTGTTTGTTTATTTTGCTCATTGGTGTCTTATCTGCATGAGGTTTTTTTTTGGGGGGGGTGGCTTTTGCCCCACATCTGGAGTGTAGACAGCTGCAGAAGTCCTTATCTTGAGTAGGAAAAAAACCTATATCCTTCAAGATTAGAAAGGCAGGTTATATATTTTTTTTAATTATTGCAAAATGAGAAAGTGTAGGTTTGGGAAGAGAGTCAAGTTATACATAGATGCACAAATGATCAGCCACTGAAGAGAACAGTGAGACCCAAGCTCCAGCTACAAACTTACCTGTGTGGCTGTCATTCAAGAGAGACCAGGCAGGGCCAGGAGGTGACCAGTATGAGATGTGCTCTCTTGCCAGACTTCCCACCTCCCTGTGAGCATAAGTGCGCAAAAAAAAAAAAAAAAAAAAAAAAAAATCACTTATTTCTTATCATAAATTCCTTTTCCTTTTGGTTAATTTTCAGGCAACAGGAGCTGTTCAATACATAAGGTTGTCACTGGGTTTTTTTCTATGACAAGAATGGCTTAGCTTCTAATTTACTGGAAGCAAACATCTAACATGTATATAAGTGGCAAAGCCACTTTGTCTTCTGTAACCTTCTACATTACAGAGGCCAACACCAGCAGCCAGGCCCAAGAAGACGGGCCTTCTTCATTGAGCATCCAAACCCAGCATCCTTAAGCTCCTCTTTGTGCTTCTCCCACAGACTTGGAAGAGCGTTCCCAAGCTGTTCATACTAACTACCAACCAAGGAACGTGCTCTCTCAGTACACACAACCCAGAAGGCTCAGCATGAGAACAATTTTGGAATTCTTCCAGTACTACTGTAGAGTCAGAACAAGTTTTGTAGAACCTATACAGACAGGAGTAGGAGTATCTTTGAGAATCAAAACCACAAAGAACCAGAGATTGATCAGTTATCGCAACTAACTCTTGGCTTTTGGTCACCTTTGGGGCAAAGGACACAGCAAGGAGGCCCATTTGTTCCTTTAGAGGGCACATGGAACAAACTGATTCCTATACACATATCCATATGCTACACTGTTTATACATTTAAGTCAGTCTCAAACACCCTTCCTCTCTCAGCTGTGAGATTGAAGTACCTAGACTTAATGTTGACAACTCTAAATTGCCCCCAAGAGAACACTTCACCAGAAACCTGCAAACGGTGCTAGAATAGTTGGCTACCAGGCCCCTATGGCAGATGTCATGAGGCCCAGAGGGCTTAAGCCTCCAGATAAGTCTGCTATTGAAGCATACCAAATTACCTTCAAATATGTTGGTCTAAGACAACAAGCAAACATATGTCTGACAGTATGGAGGGTTAGAAGTCTAGGAACACCTCACTGCTTCTGGCTGGGGAATCTTGTGAAGATGTAACCATCTGAAAGCCAAAGAGGTTGTGGGGCGGTGCTCAGGTCTTTGCCATCTTGCTGGGTGTGATCAACAGTCTATTGCCTTCTTTTGAGGGAAGTCCTTGTACTCACCTACATACCAAAAACTGATTCTGTGGTTATCAGAAAATAATCAGTTAATAATCAATCAATTGGTTACTCTTCGACTCATGTCACCATATACCAATAGGAAGCAGCTAAAGAGAGAAAGGATTTTAGGTCTCGGTCTACCATGGCAAAGCACTCTTGGTGATCACAGTTGGTGCCATGGTAGCAAGGAGCATTCGGTTACTTGCTCATATCTTGTCCTAACAGGAAGAAGGTGGGAGTGAAGAGGATAAACATGGAGTTGTCCATAGCCCTCAAGTCCCACCTCCCAGAGACCTGCTTCCTCCAGACAGGTCCCATCTCCCGAAGGATCCACCACCATGAACAGCACTTCCAGTTGGAGGCCAAATGTTCAGGCACATGGACGAGCCTGTGAGGGGCAGTCCTCATTCACTGTAACAGTCCGTGATGCAGGCTTGTTCATCGTGGGAGCATCCTGGGCAGGACACCAACAGGGAAGGCAATGCAGGCTGCATCCAGCCAAGTTCAAGTCATCTTCAAAGTCTCATGACAAGTCTTAACAACTATTTAAAGACCACACACAAGAAGCAGCCGTGGTAGAGGTCAGGGTCAGCAAACCTTTCTCTGTGTGAAGGCCAGAGAGTAAATATCTTGGGTTTCAAGGACTAGTATATGTTCTGGCAAGAGGAAGGAGACCACAGAAGATAGGCAAATACATAAGTGTGGCTGGGCTCCAAAAAAAACTTGCTTACAAAACCAGAGTTGGGCCAGACTTGCATCACAGACCAGCATCTGCCAGATCCTGATATGAAACCTAGAGCAGCACAAATCTACACAGAGATGTTTTCTCATGAAGAAATATCTAGAAAGCTTGACTTTGCTAAACATATACATGCCATTTAGATTAATAACATTTAAAGGCTGCTTTTGGGGAAATCTTGAGATCGTATTTTTTTTTTTTTGCCCCAGATAATGCATGGGTACTCAAGCTCTCCAACTAAATTCAGTCTTTGTCCTCTTAAGAAGCTGATCGTGGCTTAAAGCAGCAGGGGTTTTTTGGTTGATTGGTTGGTGGGTTGGTTGGTTGGGTTTTGGGGCTTGGGGGTCTTTTGGTGGTGTGGGGGGGGTTGTTTTGTTTTGTTTTCAGCCTCTAGGTGGGAGGGGAAAGAACTAGGGGCGGGGGGAGCTAGATTTTCCGTTACTGCCCAGACTCATACTGTCTGCAGTTCTGTCTGAGATAATGTGGACTGCCGGGCCAGATCTAACACAGCCCTCACCAACATGGATTCTATCAGACACACTATAAAATCGGAGTCCTGGGACAGTCCCCAAGAATGTTGCCAGGAGACGGGTAGTTGTCCCGCTTCTAACCTACCCTCTTCCACTTTATACACCACAAACTTGTCTTTTGTTGGAGGTCTGATTTCCAGACCAAGGACTCCTGGTGTGGGTTTTGTTTCATTTTGCTTTAGGTCATTTTGTTTATTTAGTCCAAGCACTCTCCCTCCGAGCCACACCCTCGGCACCCAGACAGGTTTCTAAAAGGCTGGTTTTATTGCATGCATTAACTTGAGAGGTGCAGCGGCTGCCCTGTCTACCTCCCTGAAGAAAACTATAACTCACCCTCGGCCAACGACACTCGGGCAGGAGCATTAAATCCAGCAAATCTTAATCTCCTCTAAAAGAGTGCCCCTTGATTGTCCACAGTAAACACTCCCTGTCCTGATCCACTCACTGTGTACTAACTGAAATTTATTTACTGCTTCTCATCATTATCAATCAAGGATGCTCTGTCTAGAAAGCTGCTGAGCAGCCTCTGCAAGTTTATAGTTCAAAAGCTTAGAGCAGCCCTGGCCAAACACCCCAAAACACTAGAGATAAGAGAGCAATAAGCAATAGGAGCTGGCGGAGGTTTAACACTGAGAAGACTGGGAACAAACGTTTGTTATGTTATGTTTCTACTTTGATCGCTGAAGTGTGTAAAAAGAAGAAACATGGTATCTAACGGCTGTTTCAGATTGTTCCCACAGTAGGGCCTATCACAACTTCCCACCTCAATACAGACAGCCCCTGAAATGTGCCATGCCTACCACAGTGAACCACAAACCACACCAAGCATCCAGAAGGGAGGTAGTTAAGGTATGACCCATAACCAAAAAGAGAGTCGAGGCATTTAACTAAACTAACGTGTGAATCTAGAGCTTTGATTTCAATCAGTTGGCTCAGACTCTTGTCTTTCAGTCTTAAGCCCACCCTCTCTCTTACATGACTATTTTTTTTCCAACTACATCTTCATTCCAGGCATCCAGCACAGCATCTTCACTGTCCTTGGTGCAGGGTCAGGGGGTGAACAAAGACTCCTTCTGCTGCATCCTATGCCACATTCCCAGTGAGACAGGTATGGGGAGGAGCCAGCTGCACATCATGTTAACTCAGGATAAAAACTTATCTCCCAGCCCCTTTTTTTCCCTAGACACACTCAACAGCCTAAGCAAAGACTTGAACCTGCCAATGACCCCTCTGAGCCTGACCCTAGGGCATGACGCTCAGACTTAATATGTATCAAAAATCATCTGGAGGGCATGTGGAAATCGATTGCTGGGTCTGACTTAAAGTTTCTGACTCAGCCTCAAGTGGGTTCTGAAGTTAACATTTCTATCTTGAAGATGATGTGCCCATTAGACCGGCGGTGACACACTGAGAGGTACTGCCTGGGTATCTCCCATTGACTCATGGGAGCTTCATGGAAGTCAATGATCGTGTGAACTGAGCCCTTCAGTTCCGCCTCAAGCAGAAGTGCCGCTTGCCCGCTATTGGAGCCCAGCTTGAGAACTGGAAAGAAGTTGAGTCAGTAGACAGTGAAACTTGAACAAGACCATACATGAAGCAGTGAGGCTTGCAGCCCAGCTCTGAACTGGGACCCAGTGACCTCTCTGCTTCTCTCCTTGTCTGTTCCTTGGATGTGACCACAGACAAGCAGTTTTTTTCCCTGTATAAAAAGGTGTAGGAAGCACAGCTATAGCCTTGGGAAGCCACTGTTAAGACTTGAATGAGGTCATCTATACAAATCACAAATTCTGGGGTTCAGGTAAAACCCTTGGCTACTGGGAGCTGAGGCGTAAGTGAAGGAGTCAGTGTGCTGCTAACATCAGAATGACCAGGAAACAGTGGTGTCAGCTTAGGGAGCTGATGGTATAGAATGGGCCCAGACTCTGGAGAAGGACTAAGCATACAGGTAAAACTAAAAGAGGCCGCATGAGTGAGGAAGCACATACCTGTAACACCAGCAACTCAGGAGGCTAAGGCAGAAGGGTTCTCAGTTCCAGGCCAGCCTGAGCTATAGAATAAAACATTGGGTTTTTCTTGGTTTTGGTTGGTTGGTTGGTTGGTTGGGTTTGGTTGTTTTTTTTGAGACAGGGTTTCTCTGTGTAGCCCTGGCTGTCCTGGAACTCAGTCTGTAGACCAGGCTGGCCTCAAACTCAGAAATCTGCCTGTCTCTGCCTCCCAAGTGCTGGGATTAAAGGCATGCCACCACTGCCTGGTAAAACATTGTTTTTAAAACAAACAAACAAAAAACCAATAAAACACAAAATTTTAAAAAGGCTGTAAAACACAGATTGAAGAAGCCAGGATGTGTAGCATCCTCTATCCACTCAGGGCTCTGAATAATGCCTCTGCCCACAACCAACGTACAACAGACCACAAGATCCAAAGCTCTTCCCCTGAGATAAGAATTAGGTTCTGTGTTCCAGTATTCTTTCTATTAGTTCATTTTCTATTACTATAACAAAATGCCTAAAGCTAAGTAAGTACCAAGAAAAAAAGAGACTCATTTAGTTAACAGTTTTGGAGACTCAGAAAAGAAACGTGATAGCATCAACTCTGGTGTGGGGCACTCGGCTGCATCACATCTCAGCAGATGGCGTCACCATGGTGGCACATGTGAGAAGGAGCAGTCACATAGAAAGACCAGGAACTAGTGGGTCCCCTGAGAACTTCTGCTTCAGAGGGTATGCCTCCAAAGACTTAAAGACACCTACTTAGCCTCAGGTCCTAACGGCCCCACCACCTTTTACCCTTGCCACACCCTGAACCAAGCTCCCAACACTTGAGCCCTTGAGAGACTTGCCCACATTCAAACCAGTCTCTTCCGCTTCTACTCAGCTTTTGGCTCCTACTTCCTATATCTCCAGGGCTTGCCTTGCTGTTTACCAGGCAGTTTTCCTCACTGGTCCCTAATCTGTTCTTTCTCAGCAAGCCCCTTGGCTTGGCTTGGCTTTCTGCCCACGATGAGACCAAGTGTCCTGAACACCCCTCACCGTGACATGCAACCATTGATAACTAATCCAATTTTGCAAGCCCTTTTCTAAGAAGCAATGCTATGACGACTCCCATAACAATTATTTTCTTGGGAGGGAGAGTGGCAGAGGAACTCATATTTGGAACTGATCATATTACAACTGGGGGTTCTAGTCATTTTGATAATGCAACAAAAATTGCTAAGAGGATGGTTACCAAATTTGGAATAAGTGAAAAGCTTGGAGTTGTGACCTACAGTGATAGAGAAAAGCTAAGTACTAAAACTCAATCAGCCATTGAACAAGAAATAAGAATCCTTCTATGGGAGTCATATGAACAACCAAAACATATCAAGAACCTGGCAGAAGCATTGCTAACCTAGGAGATTTTGGATGCCAAAGAGATTCAAATTGTTCTTGAGGGGAAGAAATCAGAAGTGAGTTGATAACTCTGTTTATATTTCTGGTTTTATTAAAAGAATATACTTAGTCCTGCATTCTCCTTTCCAACCCCCACTCCTGACTTAGTATATAATTCAAGGATGTAAACACTTTGTCAATCTTCTATCCCATTATTTGATTTTGGTTATTCCTGTGAGGATACCACTGGAGATTAGTAACCCCTAGCAAATTCTCAAAAAGATAAAGAGCTGTCAGGATGGAAAAAAAATTATTTTCTTACTCTTGTAGTTTTTGGATTGCCCAAATATGGAGAGCTTAGCTTGTTTTGTCAAGTCCAATTGCTTAGCAATGGCTACCTGGGGTGTCATGCATTTTCTAATTATTTAATTTTCTTATTATTGTTTCCTATTTTTTAATCAGACAGATATGCATGCTTAAAGTTAGTAGTCAGATAATTCTATATGGTTTATTATAAAAGAGGCAGCAGTATGTGTCTCTCGAAGTCTCTTCTCCCTTGTGAGGTACTTTCGGCCTCATCACTAATACCTGATCAATCTCTCTCGGCATCTACAACGGCACTTTCCTGTTCTATCACTTGCTTTAAAAAATAAAAATGGTCCTCAAGTTTGAGCCAATAATATTTACTAACTTCTTCCCATAAAATCTAGTATTTTATTTTCATATATATGCTACTTTACCCATGTACATCTTAATCATCATTTTAAATAGACCAGTACTTGGATTTGTAATATTATTTCTATTTAAATGTTAGTCACAGATGAGCCAGGTAATAACATTTGTCTTTCCCACACAACGTTTCTTAGTCTCTCTGAAAACAATTTTGGCCTCAATTTCATTTAAAATTTTCTATGTATTTATCATTAATTGAATGCCTAACTTTGACTGCTCTGTAAATCTCTCAGGGCATTTGATACATAAGACACTCCCACAATTTAATCTTCCTGAGTTGGTGGGAGCATCTTGCAGCTCCTGGCCCGTCCCACTCCCTCTAGGCTTCCTTCCTGGTATCTCCTTTCACCTGTTCTGAAGACTCCTTTTGCTTCCAGATTTCAGTGTCTTAAAGCTCTCCCTTTCTTGGTTTCTACCCTTACACACATGGAACACATACACCAGCTGTTTCCCAAGAACTTCTGGAAAGGAAGTGGTTTTAAGCATTTGGATCTGATGGCGTATTTGCTCTTTCCGTCACTTCTTATTTTCGCTGTATCTCAGGTAGATTTACTCACTCTTGTATTTAGGATTTCTTTTCAAGTTTCCTTCTTCCCATTATGCTTTTAACTTCTAAAAATCTAATTTTTTTGTCCACTGAATGTTCCTTTTCAAATAGCACTTGTTCTTATTTCATGGTAGTAATATTTTCTCTTGTTTCTTGAAGGATACTAATAATAGACTTTAATTATTTTCCCCTGTACTAAAGACTGGACCCTGAGCCTTATACATGCTAGGTACACACTCTACCACTGAGCTAAACCCCAAGCCTCTATAGGTTTAGATTTTTAAAATGTTCCTCTCCTGGCCTGACCTCTCCAAGATGCTTTATGTCTGAGCGTCCTCTCCTTCTCCTTCCTCTTCTTCCTCTATATCCCCTCCCCTCTCAGATGTCTTATAATCTTTGATCAAATCCTCTTATTCTGGGTGTGATTAAAAAGCTGATTTAGACCTGGCTTGTTCTCAAATATGATAACATCGTCATCCTAAAACCTTATCTCTGTATCCCAGTAATTGTCTTTCACTCATAGCTGTCAAGAGGAGCCAGTGAGCAGAAATCTCACTGAACAGTGGATAGGTGAAAAAAAAAACAAGAAATCAATAGACAAAGCCCAAATCAGACTAAATGCAGACAAACCCATCTCTAGATTTCCTCCCTTTGGATAGCGAGGGGCTGGCTTCCCCCATCTACCTGTGACCACACACCTGTGTGAAGGCTCTTACTCTCGCCACCCTAGGCAGCTTTCTTCTTCTGCCCTCTTAGAAGGGTTAACAACTCCTGCAGTACTCTACAGTTCTCTGTTGGTTTCCTAACACTGTACCCTCCTTTTAAGTGGCCCTCTTGCCAGCGTTTCCTCTGTTACTATATTTGAGCGTGCTGTCTTCCTCCGGCTAGAACCTCAAACTACGCAGTGAACACAGCAGGTCTCACTGATGGCAGACAGCAGAAGTTATCACATACACTAGCCCAATTGTGATGAACCTTCTGCCGTCATTTGGAAGGGACTCAGAGAGAACTGAATCCAAACTTGGGGGAACTGGCACTACAGCTCAGAGATAGAGCATTTATCTCGCATCTACGAAGTCATGAGTTTGACCTTAGCACTAGAAAAAGAGATAAAGCTTAAAAAGTTTATACTCTCCCCCCCCATCAAAGTCAATTTTCTTTACAGATTAACATATTTAGTTACAAAACAACCTCAATCTTTCAGGCATAGATAAGTTAGTAAGTTAGTCATGGGTTTTCTTCAGAGTTCAGAGTTCAAAGGTCTGTCTCCTGATGAGCCCACAGGAATACAAGGACATGAAAAGTCCACTGCATTTCCTTTTTTTAGAAGTTCCAAAGCAGAGGTCTTGCTCTCAGCTTCTCTGCCAGCTCCATATGCAGAGATTCTCCCCCATGTGAAGAGGAATATGAAACAATCATCAAACGAGAGCACACAAACAGGTCACCATCATCCTTGGGCAGCAGAGGCCACATGGGAGACCAGCTCAGCAGAGTGAAATTCTAAGTTAAGAATATTCTCTTTCCTACTGATTTCCCAGTTCCCCAACAAGTGAGTGCCAGGCTCTGGCAGAAACTTGGCAAGCAGAGGTCAGAATGTCTTCATGGCACGGCAGGCCCTGGCAGAACTCCCTTAGGACAGGGCGCAGAGGAGCCAGAAAGCCTGGTTACGTCATCACCACTGTCAGGTTCTGATCAGCAGATAAGATTAGCGAGGGGCCTTTCATCTTCAGGTCATGATTAGCAGCCCTGAGTCAGAGTGAAGGCTGCTCCTTGTGGAGATGGTGGGAAATGAGTGGGTGCATTCAGCCCACATCGTCCCAGATGAGAGCCACCTGACCAGATCCACCCATGCAATGGGTACAGATGAATGGGGACAGATTCCTGTGAGATGGGAAGGCTGAAGAGAAACTAAAACGCGCACACTCTGACAGAGAGTTTGACCCAACAGCATTACACAACCTGAAAACGTTATTTTCACATCGACTACTCTAGCTAGAAGCTTCCAATACTTGGCAAAGGCCCATTCACAGTGTACCAGAGACCTAGGACCAGAAGAACGTGAGTACCCTCCCTTTGTGGATGAGAACCCTTGCATGGACAAGTCCTGGTCTGACCTACTACTGAAGATTTCCATCTGCTCACTATTAGCCAAGCCTTCCAACACCCAAACACTTTCAATTAGCTCTTTTTTCTGCTAACAGGCACTCACACGAGTGAGTAGCAGCAGCAACAAGAAAATCTCTAATTCTAAGAAGACTCACTCTGCAGGCCTTGGTAGTACAGTGCTTTAAGTAGTCATTCATGTCACCTGTCACATTCCCAAGACACAGGTAGTGGGGACAAAGGTGGGAGGCAGGTGAAAGGTGACAAGGACAAAACTTGGGGCTACAAATCTAAACAAAATAATGGTCATTCATAATTACAGGTCAATAAAACCAAGTGAGCTAAAGTACACAAAACCCTTTGCCTTTCTGGTGAGTTTTTCCCATGAAAAACAAAAACAAAAACAAAAATACAATCAAACCCGAGATTTGGAGCTTACACAGGGGACTTGCTGTCTACGGCCGGGGAGTTTAAAACTGACAATGTAAGCTGGGTGCAGTGCACATGCCTTTGATTCCAACACTAGACAGGCAGGTCTCCATGAGTTCAAAGTCAGCCTCGTCTATACAGCAAGTTCCAGGCCAGTCAAGGCTACCTAAGTGCCACAGAAAGACTTTCCCTGGTTGATGAATCTTTTGCAAACTCCAGAAATTACATTGGTGAAAAAAATGTTCTTTCTTGGGGGGAGAATAAAGGGGAAACTAAGGAGGAACTGCCAGCCAGATCTCAGTAAAGTCAAGTGTGACGTGGTGGTGCCTTCTCCGTTCTCTCACAATTATCACCTGAATTTGTAAGTGGTCCCAGGTTGGCAGAACGTATCTGATCTCTCAGTGAGGGAGAAAAGCAGACTGCTCAAAGCATCTGTCATATTTTCCTTTATGTAAATTATAAATACAATGTACATGTACCCACAGCTTCACAAAGATGAGGGGGAGAAAGCTACCCGAATGGAAGAGCAGCCATCTATGGATGGCTGCTGAAGAGAAGTCCTCAACATTTTCAGCATGGCTTGGTTTTCTGTGCTGAGAATGGATTTGTGATTTTTCATAAACAGAAAACAAGGAAATAACCTTTAGACTAACTCAACAGTGTTCAGAAACTATGTTGTGAAGAGCCAAAGAGAAAGGGCCCAGACAGTGCTTGTGAGTGGATGCTTTCCTTGTTTTAGGAAGAGGAGACAGAAATGTTAAGGCTACAACTTGACCGCCACCCTTGAAAACGTGGTCAACTTCTCAGCAAAACAAAACACCTGGATGAAGACGCTGAAGAAAGAAGCCCTCACTGGACAAAGACCCCAGGGAAAGAAGAGCTTTGGATGGAGACAGCTCCCAAAGTTCCTTTTAAGCCAAATCCTGGATCCCACAAGGTAAAGCTGCACGCTGAGCAGGATATGGCCAGAACCAACCGGAGCAAGGTGCTCTGTCACCTTCACGCAGTAAGATTAGCTGTGAGGAATCACGGGTTGCATGTGGCATGTGTTCTAGGACCACAGCCACTGTAAAGGCAGCAGTGGGCATATAACCCCACAGCCCGGGATAAGCACGCCAGGGTTATGCTTCCATAGGCTTCCATCTCCTCAACTACACAGCAAAAAGTTTTACCTAGAAAATCCTCAGAGTCCTACCCAGTTCTATCTATCTATCTATCTATCTATCTATCTATCTATCTATCTACCTACCTACAGACCTGACTAATGTGTATATATATAGACATTATATACATTGTATACATTATATACATTATATATAGTACATATATACATTCATATATATTATTCATATATGAATAAAAGTTTAAACCTATGATCTAATCCTAACCAGTTTCTCTGAGATTCATTGAACAATTGCCCCAGCATGTTGAACTAGTCTACCAGACATTGCTTCAGGGCTTAAAATTATGTGAGCTAATGGAGATATGTAAAATCACTTTTGTAATCTGCGTAGGATTGTGCTACCTACTCACCCTCAATTATCTTTGAAAAACAGACAAGTCTATTTACTGTATCATCTAGGTTCCAGAGGGAGCCAAACCTTCCCTCTCTCTTCTTAAAAGCAAATCCCCAGATCTTGGGTGGGAGTCAGGATAATGTGGAAGATTTGGTGGTCTGAGCTAGAAGCTTTCGCACTGGGAAACGAAGGCTTTATTTCCTGGGGGCAGCTTTTGTAAGGCAGGGAAGGAGGCCTGTATTTATAGTTAGAATATATAAATGGTTTTTGCAAATTAAACAGAGTTGTCTCTGAAAATTGACCAGTAAAGAGGTTCTATATTATTTGCTTACAAGAGAAAATTCAAAATGCCCATAAAACCCTATTGGTGCTGCAGACAGGTACATTCTTATCAGAATGGGCCAGCAAAGTGAATCGAGCCACCCAGGAGATCACGTGTCCGAGATCACGTGTCCGCTCCTTAACAATATTAACTGAGACAATCTTAGAGACAATGACAGTGCGCACAGTTATAAATACAGGCTACAGATAATTCACGATTATCAAAACCAAAAGCTGTTTGGAAAGAATAAGCCATAAATGAATTTAAATGCATGGCTTAGAGGTCAAGTTCTAATGCTTTATCTGGTTGTGATCCCCGTCTCTGCTCTGGAGAGCCTATGTGAACCGCAGCCAGCCACCCTCTAGCCTCTTTGGTGTCTCTCTTGTCCATGACAGCCGCTCCATGGGCTAGCGATGCACCGACAACTCCTCTCTTCCATTCTTCATGGGACGACTCGCAGTCTGGAGGGAGGGGGGGGATAAAGCAGAGAACTCTTTGAGATCTCTAAGGAGGTATTTGCAGTATTCGTTATGGCCTACATGCTTCCTCATTATTGTTTTAATATCTCTTTTTTTTGTTTGTTTTGTTTTTTTTTTGTTTTTTGTTTTTTTCGAGACAGGGTTTCTCTGTGTGGCCCTGGGTGTCCTGGAACTCACTCTGTATACCAGGCTGGCCTTGAACTTAGAAATTCATCTGCCTCTGCCTCCCAAGTGCTGGGATTAAAGGCGTGCGCCACCACTGCCCGGCCAATATCTCTTATTTTAAAAATCAAAATTTGAATACATTTTATGTATTTCTAACAAGTCATTTGTTTGACAAGCTTTGGGTTATCTGCTTGCTCTCAGTTGAGATCAGAAATGTTAATTTGGTTAAGAATACATGTGTATTATGTTTTGGGATGGTTTTGTTTGTTTTAGATTTGGTTTTTGTTTTGTTTTTTTGTTTTTTTTACCCATTTCCAGAGAAGTGTATCTAAGTGTACATCTTAGTTCAAGGTAATAAACGAGTCTGTTTACCTTCCTGCCTTAGCAGGTTCCAAGTCCTAAGGAAGCCAGTGAGTGAGTCATCTTTTTCCTGAGTGTCAAGTCTTCACAGAGCTAGTTGGCTTTAGTTCTACACCGGAGCTGCCTGGCCCGTTCCCACCCCAGCTCCAACACTGCTTGCCCTTCTCCTGAGGATAGAAAAACATTGTCCAAATTCTGCGTCCCCACCCATTTCTTAGACTAAGAGAACTGTGCACTGGAAAGCTTGGCAGTACCAGCTCTGACATTAGAGTTCGCTATCTTTATTTCTGAATAACTCACCAATAAGGAACCAGAGGGCACTGATTTCGTTGTGGGTTTTGGGGGATGGAGCGGGGGAGTGGGATTTGGTTTGGCTTTCTTAATGTTTTATAACCAGGATTCCTTTAAGCCTCATTCTAAATCCCAGCATAATGTAAAAAAAAACTGAACACAGGAGAGTAAAGTGGGATGGGGAAGGGGAGGCGGAGGCTGGAAGACAATTCCCAAGGCTACTGGTGAGCCAGGGACTGAGTGATTTAAAATCAAGGATAGATTCAGATTCAAAGGTAAAGTGTATAGAAATGGTGAACAAACTATCTGGAAGTCTTGGCAGGAGGAAACTTTAAGGAATTATAGAGGTCAGGCTGGTGCTTCATCACCCCTTCACCAGCTCTCCTACCATGGCCGTCAGGAGAGCCCAACTTGTCCGTCACCTCCAGGATACCATCCACCTCTCTCAGTGTTGCCCCTCTGTCACCATCTCTACTTCCTCTACCATCTCCTCAGTCTCTATTCCCTTAGCCATGTCCCCCCCTTGCTCCTCCTTCTCCTCCACCTCACCATGTCTACCTCCATGGCTACTATTTCAATCATCTCTCTACCAACACTGCCTCTGCAATGTTGTATTTTCACCGGTCCTATATCACCTCCGACATCTTCCTCACCTTATCCATCACCTCCTCCATAATTCTACTGTGTTAGCCACAAGCACTTCCACCTGCGTTATCACTGCCTCATGCATTGCTGCCTCTACCTCTGTCTTGACTGCTTCTTCCTCTTCCACCATTTGGTTGCATCTTCATAAGCTTCTGTGTGTCTCCGTCCACTTCTCCCATGATGCCCACTCCACCCTTTACTCTGCCACCTTTCTACAGCTCTGCACTTCCACCGCATCCTCCCTCACTCTTAGGACCTTACCTTTTCTGGAATAGTCCTCCTCATTCGGAGACTGCAGGGAGAGCAGTTTTGCCATCTTTTCTGCTTCTTCCTTTGTTTCTTGTTTCTTTTCCCTACTCTCGGCATTTTGGTTCTCTTCACACCCCTGCATCCCATGGGTGATTTTACACTGATTCCCTCCTTTTATAAACCTAGCAGAGACTCTGCTCTTGGTACATGTTTTAAAATAAAGTTTATGCATTTTTGGTAGCTTTAGTGGTAAAGCATTTGTATGGCAGTGTGAAGTCCAGGCTCAATTCCCAGCCCCAAAATAAATGTAAGAATTAGGTGAGTTTGCAAAAAAAAATTCTTTAGACATTATGGAAACCTGGGCCTGAGAAGAAAGTAGGTGTGATGGTTTTGTATATGCTCAGCCCAGGGAGTAGCACTATTGGAATAGGTGTGGCTCTGCTGGAGTGGGTGTACCTTGTTGGAATAGGTGTGTCTCTGGGGGTGTAGGCTTTAAGACTCTCGTCCTGGCTGCCTGGAAGCCAGTCTTCCACTAGCAGCCTTCAAATGAAGATGTAGAACTCTCAGCTCTGCCTGCACCATGCCTACCTGGACATTGCCATGCTCCCACCTTGAAGATAGTGGACTGAACCTCTGAACCTGGAAGCCAGCCCCAAATATATATTGTCTTTTATAAGGCTTGCATTGGTCATGGTGTCTGTTCACAGTATTAAAATCCTAACTAAGACAGTGGGCATAAAATAAAAATGAATAAATGTGCCCTCCCTCTCTTCTGGCAGCAAGCTCACCTCCTACCATTTTTAATCCCATTTCTACTCTCACCCTCAAATCATCTCTAAAGAGAGACCCTCCTGGTGGCCATGAAGCAGAAATATAGAAATGTTCTTTTCTCTCTGTAGCCTCAATGGTCTATCTGTGCAAAAAAGAACAGCATAGCCATTTCATCCACTGAAAAATTACTTTAGCCTAGATAAAACAATCTGGAAATAAGACACAGCGTAAAACTGGGCATGCTCTGGTGGCTCACAACCACCCGTAATGAGGTCTGATGCCCTCTTCTGGTGCGTCTGAAGACAGCTACAGTGTATTATGCCAGAGCCAGTGGGGCAAGTGGGGCCAGCAGAGGTCCTGAGTTCAATTCCCAGCAGCCACACACATGATGGCTCGTGGCCATTTGTACAGCTACAGTGTACTCACTCATACACATAAAATAAATCTTTAAAAAAAATAAAAACTGGGCATGCTCCCTGCTTCACAGATAAGACTGGGTGGAGATCTGTGAGCTACCCACCCCCAAATGATCATCTTTCTTCTGCCATAGACACACGAGCATCACAGCAGAAAAAAATATCTGGCCTCAGATGGAATGTACTGGGATGACAGAAAACAACATAGAAAGAATTCAAGGCATAATGAGACATAAACATACAATACAACGGGAATTTACCATAAAAATCCAACTGAGCAGGCCCTCTGTCTCCTTTATGGAGCCTGTGATAGAAAAGCATGGGGATTTTCAGGTGGTAAAGTGGCCACAGGAGGGAAGTAAGTTTGAAGAATGAGCCAGCCCCCATCCACGTAATGCCCCAGTCCCACCAACAGACTACACCAGAAGCAAACAAGACAAGAAGTCTCTACAACTGCTAGTTCCAAAGCCCCAGTTGTCTCCTTCTGGCTCTGAATCTTAGCTTTTGAAAAGGATTAAGGAAGAAAGACCTGAACTTTTCAAACAAATATAAAAGCTCTTAGGCACTAAATTACCATATAGTTAGAATGATGAATCTTTTTCAGGCCCATTTCCCTACCTTGTACCATCTCACATGGATGGTGAGACAAAGAATAAAACAGACAATAAGAGCTTTGTAACATGATAGTGATCATCAATATATTCCATATGGCATGCAGAATGTAGCAGCTCTCTATGGAAATGACTGGGGTATGTAAGGGGAAAATTTTGTTCTTAAGGAAAGGCCAAGTAGTGTTCATTGAACCTCACCTATCACAATGAATGAAAAAGCTCCTACTGTGTGTTAGGATCTCAGAGACCTTCCAGAACAACCTGTGACAAACAGCACCCAACCACGGTCAGGTATCTCTCTCTATCCTCAGCTTTGTTTGTCTCTTTCTTCTTATTGATTTATGATTACATATTTTATATTGGTCTCCTGTGGGTTTGGATCTGATGGCATATTGTCTCCTCCCACTGGACTACAAATGCCATGAGAGCTGTTGCATCTGTTTTGGTTCCTACACAACTATATCCCCAGAGATGAGGATGGCACTTGGCACAAAGTCTTTGCTCCATAACTGTTAGGGAAGGCGGGGGCTTGAGGACTGGGAGAGGAGGCAAATTCTCAATCACTAACATGGCAGCAAGTAATCCCCAAACTTCTTGTCACTGATTACTTAAAAATAAACCACAGGAGCTCCTTGGAGGCCTTAAACCATCCACCAACTGCAGGGCAGACGGCTAAGTACAACTAGATTCTCTCCTGACCCAGAGTCAACAAAAGCTAAAAAGTAAACTTGATAGTAAAGGTAGCTAGCTGTTTCACGATCCATCCTAAGTTTGGGGCCACATAGTGCACAACCTTCAACTGACCCAAAGTTAACACACTGCAGTAAACATTTCTTCCCTGATGGATCTGAAAAGGAGACTCAGTTTTACATCTAGCCTGTATTAGTCAGGGTTCTATTCCTGCACAAACATCATGACCAAGAAGCAAGTTGGGAAGGAAAGGGTTTATTTGGCTTACTTCCACATGGCTGTTGATCACCAGAGGAAGTCAGGACTGGAACTCAAGCAGTGCCACAGACCGGGATTTCTCGCGGGGTCCCTGTTCCACGGGACACGGGATTCTGGACAGGTGGGCACGGGATTCGGCTTTGACAAACAGACTACACACGGGTGGTGTAAAATCTGAGTGTATTT
>NW_022196912.1:69372997-69405591 GCF_008632895.1 Mastomys coucha
AGGAGGCTGACTTTCCTTGAAGTTTTCGCCTCAAATACCGCCATCACGCAAGTGTGCGTGGCAAAGCAGGTCAGGAAGCAGGAGCTGATGCAGAGGCCATGGACGGATGTTCCTTACTGGCTTGCTTCCTCTGGCTTGCTCAGCCTGCTCTCTTATAGAACCCAAGACTTCCAGCAGGGATGGCATCACCCACAAGGGGCCCTACCCCCTTGATCACTAACTGAGAAAATGCCCCACAGCTGGGTCTCATGGAGGCACTTACCCAACTGAAACTCCCTTCTCTGCGATAACTCCAGCCTGTGTCAAGTTGGCACACAAAACCAGCCAGTACATAGCCCTAACATCACTTTGGGCAGAATTGTTTCCAAGCTACTTTAATAAAACCTCTTCTGCATTCTCAAGGACCGAGGGTCTTTGTTCTCTTCCTACAGTCCACCATGCACTCCAGGTGCCTATCCCTTCTTCTCTACGTTATTAAAAGCTCACTTATGCTTTTCTCTGGTATCTGCTCAATTCTTTGGAAAAATGACCTAAAGAAGGTATCCCCAAACCTTAGGTTACCCAACCCAAGGACTAATGTGGTATCTACTTCTCTGGGGACATAATTAGTTAATATGCATTCTTAGGGGAAAAAGTCTAAGGACAAAAAAAATAATTGTACTTCTAAATAGTATACACGACTTGTGGTTTGAATGAAAATGGCTCCCATAGGCTCATAGGGGGTGGCACTATGGGAAGGTACGGCCTTGTTGGAGTGGGTGTGGTCTTTGTTGGAGTGGGTGTGGTCTTGTTGAAGTGGGTATGGCCTTGTTGGAGTGGGTGTGGCCTTGTTGCAGGAAGTGTGTCCAGGTCCAGGGTTGCTCTCCCTTCCTGCTGCCTGCCCATTTGGATGCAGAACTCTCACCATGTCTGCCTGCATGCCTCCATGCTTCTAGCCATGTCCATAATGGACTAAACCTCTGAACTGTAAGGCAGCCTCAAACATGTTTTTCTTGATAAGAGTTGCTATGGCCGCACTATCTCTTCACAGCAATAAACCTAGCCAAGACAACTGTTAATATAATTATGAGGTTATCTGTATAAAGTATAATATATTTTTATACAGCTCTTTGACTTTAGATTTCAGGCCAGATGATATCATGATCAGTGGTTGTCATGTTTGTGTACTAAAGTCTTTCATTTGATTCTGTTTCTCAGTGTGTGATGATCCCACCCTGTTTAGCCTCCCATCCCACTCTCCACCTTCAATCCTTGGCCATATTAGAGGATAAGTGACCTGGTAGAGGGAGTGAACGTGACAGCTACAAACTTGGTCCAATGTAAGCATTCTCATCTCTAGTCCTGCCCTTTTTCTTTAAATTAAATACATATCTCTCAAAATAATCAAGGTGAGGCAGGCTGAAGGGATAGGAATCTACACTTGATAAAACATCACATATTTGACCTCTAAGACTTTGAAATAACCCCAGCAGAAAAAAAAGAAGAGACAATTATGTGTGTAAAGATTATTAAATAGGAAACCATCTATAATAGGATATAAATGCACAGGGGAAAGGGCTATGTGCTGCCTCTGTACATCTACTTCTATCCACCCAGAGGATGGCCCAGAGGTGCTTACTGGCCTGTTGGTCATGCCAATCTTTTAGTTGCTGTGGTGGTTTGAATATGCCCGGCCCATAGGGAGTGGCACTGTTAGGAGGTGTGACCTGGTTGAAGGAAGTGTGTCACTGTGGGATAGGCTTTGGAGGTCTCCTTCTATGCTCAGGATCTACCCATTGCTGAAGAAAGCTTCCTCCTAGATGCCTGAAGATGCCAGTCTTCTCCTGTCTGCCTTCAGATCAAGATGTAGAACTCTTGGCTCCTTCTCCAGCACTATGCCTGCCTGGATGCTGCCATGCTTTCTGCCATGATGATAATGGACTCAACCTCTGCACCTGGAAGCCAGCCCCAATTAAATGTTGTCCCTTATAAGATTTTCCTTGGTCACAGTGTCTCTTCGCACCATAAAACCCTAACTAAGACAGTTGCTTTAACATGAAAATTACACGGCACTGTGCCAATAAGTAGGGGGTTGAGATGGTATCCATGTTCCACCTCAGGAGCAAGGGGCCTATAACCTGTATTCTCCCTGTGTGTACTATACCCACGTGGCACAGCCTTCCTAGTACAGAACCTATGCAAACCCTGGAGGTCATAGGGTGTGAAATCACAGCTCTCTCACCTAGCCCAGAGTTCCCCCAGCTCAAGACTTCCTATAACAAATCTGCTCCACTGGGACTTGACCACAGCGAGCTTCTGACAATTCAATCTGCTTTCCTCTCTCCCTTGCTACCTTGGCTGACCACAAGAGCACTGTCTATTGAAGCTCATCAATTCTAGTCCCTGCTCCAGAGTCAGTTTCCCAGGAACCCACCCCACTCAGCTATCACACCAACAACTGCAACCATGCCACATTTTCAGATGAAAATCTCTTGAATCAATAAATAACCCACATTCATCAGGGCTGCACTAAACTGGAAGCAAACACAAGTGACTACAGAACGCACATTACCCAGAATCCCAGCCACATCCTTTAACATGGAGTCTCTTTTTTTTTCTTTCTTTTTTTTTTTTTAATTAGATGTTTTCTTTATTTACAATATCTCCTTTCCCAGGTTCCCCTCCAAAAAGAAAAAGAAAAAGAAATAAAATAAAATAAAATAAACAAAAACTAAAACAAACCCCTGTTCCCCCCCTCCCTCTGTTCACCACTCACCCCCTCCTGCTTACTAGCCCTGGCATTCCCCTACACTGGGGCATAGAACCTTCACAGGGCCAAGGGCCTCTTCTCCCATTGATGACCAACTTGGACATCCTCTGCTATACATATGCTGCTGGAGCCATGAGTCCCAACATGTGCACTCTTTGGTTGGTGGTTTAGTCCCTGGGAGCTCTGAGGGTACTAGTTAGTTCATATTGTTGTTCGTCCTAAGGGGCTACAAACCCTTCAGCTCCCCGGGTCCTTTCTCTAGCTCCTTCATTGAGGACCCTGACAGAGCCTCTAAGGAGACAGCTATTCAGGCCCCTGTCATCCAGCACTTGCTGGCATCCACAATCATGTCTAGATTTGATAATTGAATATGAAAAGGATTCCCAGGTGGAGCAGTCTCTGAATTGTCCTTCCTTTAGTCTCTGCTCCATAGTTAGTCTCTACAACTCTTTCCATGGGTATCTTGTTCCCCCTTTTAAGAAGGAACGAAGTATCCACACTTTGGTTTTCCTTCTTCTTGAGTTTCTTATGGTTTGTGGTTTGTACTTTGTGTATTCTGATCTTCTGGGCTAATATCAGAGAATGTATAACATGGAGTCTCTTAAAGGACCCTTGGAAAGAACCCTTATTCCAAGCACTTTATAAGATGTACTATTCTCCTGACCTTGATTGGCTATTAGTTTCTTTGTGAACATGGGGTATGACAGAGGTCTATGTGTAAAAAGGTGGGTCTGGCCTCAATTGTTTTGTGGTACATGAGCAATAAGCCAAACTATGTTCTCAAAGTAAACTTTTAGGGGAAATTCCCTGTTTACATAGAATGTTTGTATATGACTAGCTGTACATATTATTAAAATCAGATGCACCATGAGAAGGGGCATACACAGTAGGGAGATGATTATATAATCCTAATCTGTGAGGTAAAATAGAGACATACTCAAATTAGCAATCATCCTCTCCTCCTTTTGAACTACACAGAGAGAAGCCTGAGGAAGTTACCAGGAGCCTTGGCCGTCTTCACCCAGGAGGACATGCTCAGCTGTCCTCCTATTCATTTCTCTCTGAACTTAAACTGTGCCTCTGCTAAATGTGCATTTTCCAGTCAAAGTCAACTTCAGCTCAGTACCCACTGTGGCTCCTGGGACCCAATAGAAGTGCTTTCAAAGGAATGACTTCTGCGTAGCCTGGGTTCCTCTTTCTTAGTACTCAGTCCTAGCGACCCAAACCCTGAGCACTTTCTTTGCTCTTCTATGACTATATGTGCCGCATGGTTTTGTCTTTAATATCATCATAGAGAGGAAAGGTAGGCCTGGCCCCAAAGGGGGCCATATCAGACAGCCCATGCCAGACGTCGGTGACTATGCCAGATGTTGGTGCCACCTATGGCATCTGCTGGGGAAAGGTCAGATATGGCAGTAGTTCATCTGAACTAGTAGTAGAACTACTAGTAGGACATCTGAACTACTAGTTCATCTGATCTAGTGGAACAGCATGGGTTAACAGCTGCCCTGGACCCATAGAAGAACTTCAGAAAGAGTCAGCTTGCTATCCACACACCTGGAGAATCAGAGAGACAAAGGAAAAGAGACCAAGTCCACCCTAACAAACTGCAGGCATGCAACTGAGCCTGGCATGGCTTTCTATCTCAGAATCATTTAGGAGTAGAGAGAGTTGTGACCCCTGTATCAAAATCTGTGCATTAGATACCAGCTACCCATAGAAGAGTACAGGTGAATGAGGCGCTGGCCCTCACAAGCAACTGGAGAAGACAGATGCACACAAGGCTGTGCAGAGAACAAAATGAAAATGTTCCCAAAAACTCTAGTTCCTAGGCACAGTGACTAGAAGTCATCATTCTAAGGAAACAAGAACTGAACCACTTGTGAGTCCAGACAAGGAAACCACTCCCTCTTGAGGACCAACTCCCTAGTATGACTCCCATCCCCTGTCTCTTTTACATTTTACAAATGTTCGAAATTTCTCTAAGGCAGTCTCCAGCAATTTTAGAAAACAAGATTAAAATTAAAGTGCTCTAGGGTGGTCAGCTTAAGTGGAAATTAGGTCAAACCCATGTGTAACAGACTAATGTCAGTATTAGAACATCATTGTGGGACAGACAGGAGACAAAGCTTGGTGATTTGTAAGCTCTGAGGCCGAGGCCATGGAATATCACTGAGGAAAAACCAAAATGTTAAAAGAGCAGGCATGTGTCACCTGCTGTTCTAGGTGTACACTGTTGATTTCTATTTATGGAGAAACAAACACAGCCAGAAAAGCTGTCACCTTTTCCGAAGTTCCTGAAGCCACTGAGAAGGAAGCTGTTTAGAAAGCCTCCCTGGGGTCTTCATCAACTGTCACCTGGGACTGAGTCCCACAAACCCTAAGTTCCTCTTCATGTTCTGGTTCCTTCCTGAGTATAGTCAGCTGATCTGGTCACTACCTCTTCATAGAGTGGCCTTTAAACTCTTCCAAGGCGCCTTCAAGGACAGTGACCATCTCCCATGTGCCTATGCCTGCAAGAATCTGATAATTCTCTTCCCATTCCTCCATCCACAGCTGTTCTCTTGGTGTCCCTTCATTTGTCCCTCTCCCTAAACAATTAGATCTGCATGAGGATAGGCAGGCATGACAGAGGATCCTTGGGGGTGGGGGAAATATGATTTCTTTTCTGTGGCTTCAGAGCTTCAGCCTGGTTTAATAACCCCCAAGCAGCACTTTGTGCGAGGCAAGGTATAAATATATGCTAATAGGAGGTCTAGCTCCTTGTCACAACACATTGCAGGCTGCATTCGTGCAAGATAAAATAAAAAGATTAGATGCAATCTTGAAGTCAATCAGAAAGCAAGAGAGAACTGGAAAAAATGGAGCTCAGATTGTCAACAAGGAAAAGCAGAAAAATGACTTGAATCGAATCGCAGTTTATCTCGTTAAGCGTTAAAGGAAACCAATTTCTCTCAGAAATTGGAAGGCAATTTAAACATTTCTACAGTTTTACTAAAGTTTGAAATTTCCAAGGAAAGAATGAGGTGGGTTTTTGTTTTTGTTTTGTTGTATTTTATTTCTGCACATCTGACATTTTTGCCTGACTTTCAGGGACCACCATCAGAGAATCTTTTTAAAGGAGGAGCCAGTTATCAAGATGTGAGAAATAGTCCATTAAAGAAGCAATCCATTTACTTCTTGGGGCAAAAGGCTTAAGGAAACTAAAATGTGTAGAAAAAAAAAATCACGCTACAACATCTAGTCTGATGTTGAATTGTCTTAGCTAGGGATTTACTGCTGTGAACAGACATGACCAAAGCACCTCTTACAAGGACAACATTTAATTGGGGCTGACATTTAACAGGTTCAGAGGTTCAGTCCATTATCATCAAGGCGGGAGCATGGCAGTGTCCAGGCAGGCATGGTGTAGGAGGAGCTGAGAGTTCTACAGAAGTATATTACTTCTGTAGCGTTATGTCTGGGCTTTAAGATTCCCCCCTCATAGCTGCCTGGAAGCCAGTCTTCTGTAGAACTCTCAGCTCCTCCTGCACCATGCCTGCCTGGACACTGCCATGCTCCTGCCTTGATGATAATGGACTGAACCTCTGAACCTGTTAAATGCCAGCCCCAATTAAATGCTGTCCTTTATAAGACTTGCCTTGCTCATGGTGTCTGTTCACAGCAGTAAAACCCTAACTAAGACACCCCATTCTACTCAATTTCCATGAATGTTGTTTGTATCTCTCACAATGAAAAAGTCAAGCAACACTATAATTTTAGCAAATGCATTTTAAGATGTTTCAAGAAAAATAGACTAAGACTGGTTTGGATTGATGTCTCTGGAAACCCATCTTTGATGCCTGTAAATACCTGCAAGCATGAATCCCTGAAGTGAGCACTTCCTTTGTTAATGTTTGGTATGAGGTGAGCAAAGTATAGCTTTCCAGAATTCACTCACTGCTTTCTTTGTTCATTCACTCACCTGAGACGTATTTCCTGAGCATGTCCTTACAGGCTAAAGAAGTATGGTCCTGTTGTAGTTAGGATGGAAATAGTCCCACAGGTTCATGGCTTTGAACCCTTGGAGCCCAGGTGGTAGACATCTTTCAGAGAGTTGTAGAATCTTTGTGAAACCCAACTAGAGGAAGTTGGTCATGGGGTGGAGTGGGGGCTTTGAGTCTACCACCTAGACTTACCTCTGGTTCACTTCCTGGACACCAGGATGTGAGGAGACCTAGCCACATGCTCTGGCCCACAGAAATCCTACCTTGTCTCCCTGGCCATGAGAGGATGATACCGGTTCAAACCATGAGCCAACATGAATTCTTCCTCCCTTGAGCTGCTTTTGTCAAGTATTTGGTCACAGTGAGGAAAAAACTAACAGGGACATAAAGCTCAACTTTTCTGAAATGAAAAATGCAATAATGAACAGCAGATAGAGTGTCTTATTATTATGACAGACAAAAATCTCAGACAGATTCATCAGAGAGAATATTCAGGAACAACAGCAAAAAAGTGCCTACCCTGTTACTCACTTCTACTGACAACTTTTCCCTTTCAATAACGAGTTATGTGCCAGGAGCAAACAATATGAAATCCATTCCTAATGAGCAATAATTACAGCTCTAAGGAGCCATACAATCAGTGTTCAGTGATTTCATTATTAGATAGCACCATAAATTATGCTAATGCTGATAACAGTTCTGGATGAGAGAGGTTCAGATCCAGGAGACTGCACTGAAATTATTTACATCCTCTATTTCTGAAACAATAGATCCAGCAATTTGAAAATCAGATGATCCGATTTATTCTGGCAGGACACACATGTTGCATCAGCCATAAAATTAAGTGGGCTGCTTTTTTTTTTCCTTTTCTTTTTAAAGTTTCCCCTTCTGCCTTCTCTTACTTTACAGATCACCAGGCTTCTCCAGAGAGGCTTCTAGTAAGTGTGGGTCTTATTTCTAAAATAGTTTGGTAATGGTGGCTGATACTCTTGCAGAGTAAAAGCAGCCCCAGTGACTGCTACATCTTTATAAAAGCTAAGATTAAAGATGTGATGTGGGAGACATCTCAGTTGTCCATCAGGTGTGGAAAAGTGAGCAGCAAGCTGTGGTGTGAGAGTTTTTTTTTTTTTTTTTTTTTTTTTTTTTTTTTTTTTTTTTTGCCCATTCTTGTCAAACTCCAAGGTTTTAAAGGGTGGTTTGTAGAAGGTGACTCTCCAAACAGACATGAAAAGTAGCCCTACTTTTCTGGACTCTATGCTTCTATGCTTAACTCTTTCCTTAGACTTATTTTTGTTTATTACTTCAATCAGTAGTAATGAGAGCTGTTTTCCCTCCTGTCCATGTACTAACAGGCCTTGCTCAACTTCCAAGACCAGAAGAGATTGGGTATGTTCAGCCATAGACAAAAGCTGCTTTTCCTTTCTTTTTTTCAGGATTATTTTTATGCCTGGTACTATGGACTTTAACTTCATAAAAATCCTACACAATGCTTCTGTGTTGCCCATTCTGTGGTGAAAACCAGAAGACTCCACATGGTGCTTTAAATGAGAAGTGTCTCCCACGGGCTCTGGTATTTGAACCCTAGATCCCCAGTTGGTAGGCTGTTTGGGGGGAAACTGTAAAACCTTTGAGAGGTGAAAGCTTGCTGGGGTGGGCTTTGAGTAATTACAGTTCTTCCCTAATTCCTAATCACTCTCTCTGCTCCATGGCTGAATTGAAGCTGTAAGCTCTCAGCTTCCTGTTCTGGCCACCAGGCTTGCTGCTTACTGCCATGCCTGGCCACATTCGTGGACTCTCTCCCTCTGAAACAGTAAGTCTAAATAAATCTTTCCTTCTCTCCGTTGTCTTGGCAATAGCATTTTAGCACAGAAACAGGAAAGTAACTACTATACCCAGAGGCAAAAAGAAAAAGGGGGTGGGGGTGGACCAAAAGCCCAACTTGCTGGGGAGGAAAAAGAAAAGAAAAGCCAGGATTCAATCCAGGAAAACAAAAGATCACTTCCTTTGGCAGAGATTGTGAGGAATCTTGAACAAATCTGATTCCAAATGCAACTTTTCCTGATGCCTGATCAAGGGTTAGCCAGGGGATGGATTACATCAGATAACACTCTGAAAGACTTCCTTAACCTTCCCTCAAAGAAACAACCCAAATGGAGCATTTTGCATGCTGCGATGTGGAGGACACCAGATGATATAACCACTGTGGAAAACTGCTTGGCAGTACCAACTAAATCTAAGCCATAATTTTACACCCCATGACCCAGCCATTGTTTATACCAAGCAGAAATTGTATGTCCCATAACTCTCATAGCAGAGTTACTTAAAATTAGAAATGGCCCCAGTGGTCACTAACGTGGACAATAGATATGTCCATGAACATGTCCAAGAACAAATTGTGGTGATCTATTTAATAGATCATTGTACAGGAACCAAAAACAGATCGCTGGTGCTGCAAAACATGAGCAAATACTACAGACGTTGTTCCGTGAAAGAAGTTGAAACAAAGATGTACTATATGACTCTATGGAGTTTTAAAATGGTAAACCAGTTGTATGGGAACAGAATAACGATCACCCTTAGACTATGAGATTTAATGTGGTTAATAGTTGCAGGATGTAGTCATATAAAATACACTCTGCTGTATAATTCCTCTCTGTGTAGTTTACCTAAGTTATATCTCAAGGGGTTTTTTTTAATAAATAAAGTTTCATCAGCTCTCTTTGTTCCCTAAGTTTGCAGTCATGACAACCACTTTTCCAGAATCTTCCCTATTTCTCCAAATTCACCTCCTTCTCTTTGACTTCTCTTTAGACTTCCCAGATTTATTCTTTTCTAACCCACTTGTGGCTTTACGTCCTTTTCTACATAAATCAACTTAGCTTCCTCTGGAACCATCCCTTTTTCCTCTCAATATAATCAGCAAAATAAAAATCCCAAATAAGCAACTGTTTAGAATACCATCAGTACAGGCACAGAGACAGATTACTAGCGTTTGTCCCTAAACCCTCTGAGAGAAATAAACTCATGGACGGTCAATACTACCTAACCTGAATGTGGAGCTGTAACCAGTGAACACTCTTACTCAATAATGAACCGTCATGTAAATTGTGACACTGGGACACCCACTAAGGGCTTGTCAGACTCCAGTGCTGAGGATGCATTAAGTCATAAAGATGTACCAAGAGTCCAGATCAAAAGTCAAAATTTCAGAGGCATTTGACTAGAGATTTCAAAACACATGCAAAATGGCAGACCCTGGTTATCTGATGCCATTTGCACTACTTATAATCCTTATATTTCTAATTCACTGCCTTTTATATAACCAGGCAATTCCAGGGTCAAAAGGGAATAAAAACAATAATTATTTGGGAATTTTTTATAGAAAAGACAAGACACTTAAAGTATTAAATTATCTCATCTTTGAAATATGCCAGGAAACCAGAGCCACACTCACTTCCTTGCCATACATGAAGTCCTAGAAGTAACCTTCGCTCCCACCTGCTTGCTGGGAAAGTGCTCAGGTGGGACTACCTCAGAGGAATGGCCTTGCTTTTGAACTAGAAGTACACCTGCTACCAACCCCTGACAGAACTTCAAAGTTCAAAATCGAGGGTGCAAGGAGAAAAGAGTTACAGAACGATCACTTCAACCAATAACTGGCCTCAACTGTTACAGCACGGATGTCAGAAGCCTATTTGAAGCTGAATGTGATGGCACATGCCTGGAGCCCCAGCACTCTGGGCAGCTAAGGCAAGAGAATCCAGCCCAGGCTATAGGATGAGTTCCAGGCCATCGTGAATGTCCCAGTGAAACCCTGTCTCCAAACGCACAAAGTGAAACCAAACTGCCTCTTCAAAGTGTAAGCCATTTTTCAAGAATTGATATATTACAGGCATTCATAAAGCATTATATCACACAAAAACATGTCCATGTTTAGAAAGAGAAAGCACCAATCCTCCCTGGTCCCCCAGGATAGCCATCTCAGTTGCATGATCTCTGTATAAATACAGAAGTTAGCTGCTAAGAAATACACCTTTCCCTTCTTAGAACAGAATCCCTGTGTTTATCTTTTGGTAGGTCTGGGCTTGCTAGACATAAACCATCCCTCATCAGCAACAAGTAGAAGTTTATTTTTGTTGTTCATAAAATAAACCAGGTCCCAGCCAAAGGAAATGACTCCTGGAGGCAGCCCTGTCATAGAAGTGCTGTAGAAGTTACAAATGGCTCTGTGGCCCAGGCCATAAACAGTCTTTAAAAAGGCTGGTGCTGGGCTGTTGATATTAAAAATCACCTCATTAATTATGTTTGTAAACAATGCAGCTGTCTGTGCTTGCAAGCTGGCTTCCTTGGCATGATAATATTTGTAACAATAATAACCATCCTTTCAAGCATAGCAATAAATACTCAGGCCAGAAGCCCCCAGGGAAATCACATCCGGGTGCTGCCACCTGGCCATTCAAAGTACTTCCTCAGAGGGTAGGAAGGTAGTTGGTTGTCCCCCATTCCCAAGGTACTTTATTAGGATCAAATATTCTACTACAGTCCTCCATGCCTTGTTGGTGGTGGTATTTTGTTTTTGCTTTTTGACAGGTCAACAACTATATGGAAAGAAGAGTAAGTCCAAAGGGACTAAGCATGTCCTGGGGCATGATGAGAAAGGGCCCCAAGAAGCCTTCATGAAGGACCAGTGACAGTGGGATGAACCATCCTTTCTGGGTGTTTGTCCAGCTGTGCTTTTATCCTACAACAATCTATCAGACACCTACTCCATGTCGAGGATGCACCACGGCTAGAGAAAACTCACAAGCAAATATCCATTTTTTATGTGGGTTGGCAACGCTCTGGGGATGTCCCTGGTAGATGACATAATACAGAAGCTAAGAGACACAACATTTGTTTTCTTTGAAGTCATACATTTGGAACACGCAGTTCTAAAGTAAGCCCAGCTGTTGTGAGTTCTTAAAATCGTTCAAATCAAATGAGCTTCCGTGTCCCTGAGACAGGGTAGAAGTACTAGACTTCTTTCCCCTGAGAGAATAGCACCTTCATACCTCATTTATACCTCCTCCGCGTGTGCATTTTAATTCTGAACTTCACCAGAGAGAGATAAATGTGGTACCCCATTCCCCATTCCAAAGCATCGCCCATTTTCTCTGTCTCTGTCCCTCTCTCTCTCTCTCTCTCTCCTCTCTCGCTCTGTGTATATATTAATTTTATAGATCTTTTTATTGTCTGAACTACACTGGTTGCGTGAGAAGCAGAACAATAGGCCAAGAAGTCCCATTTCACACATGCCATCCTTATAATTCAAATAGGACAATAAAAAAGTGAGAGAGTGGGAGATCTATAAACTGGTGATAAATCAGTGTCCTAAACCAAATTAACCATCGAAATGGATTATCATAAAAATAACACCATGAAAAATATTCTTCACCTTCCTGGTTCAGCTGCCTATAACAGACAAAGGGAGGGAGGGAGTATATACATGCATATGTGTATATGTATGAGTATGTGTGTGTACACATGTGTATGCGCATGTATGTGTACATGTGCATGTGCACATGTATATGCCACATTTACACATCTATAGAGATTTACACATGGCCCAAGATACACATACTCTCTCTTTTAAAGAAATTCAGAGCCTACAGGGCATGCATGCTGCTTGCTCCTCCTCCAGTAACACCAAGGTAAAGAAACTGCAGGACTGACCATTAACATTTCCCAGTTTCTAACACTCTGCTTTCACTCAGTATGGTAAATAATAGTAACCACATGCCAAGAATTATGTTAAACCCTGTGAGTACAAATGAGCTAAAACAGGCACAATCCTTGTCCTCATAAAACTTCCAGTCAGGGCAGAATAAACAGACATTAATCAAATAATTACACATATAAAATGGTTATAGCTATAAATTCTCACAAGTGCCAACAAGGCACAGGCTGCTATGAGAGTAATGAACAATCCGAGGTCAAAAACAAATGGACCTTTGAGCCAAAAACCAGTAGAGACTAGAGAGATATAAACCCACTGGCAGGCAGCATCCCACACTGACAGGAGAGAAACATGGTTCTTCTCAGGACAAGGCCAAGCAGATGGAGGAAGAGTTTGGTTGGGACCAGGAACAATGAGAGAAGAGAGTAATGCTTCTGACAGGGAACTACATTCACAAAGACACCGAGGGTGAGAGAAAGTCATAAATCTGGGGAATCAAAAGGACCCCCAAAGGGCAGAGAGCAAACAGGAAGTGACATCACAGGAGCTGGAGTTGGGGCAGAGGCAGAAGCCACACCATGCAGATTAGGAGCATGGGATGGGGATGAGGAAGGAAGTGAGAATTGAGCTTTCTCTTGCAAAACCTCACTTCGTTTTCTGTGGAGGGAAGGAAAAACCTGGTTTGAGGGAAGGCAAAACCTAGGAAATCCTTTATTAGGCCTCTCCCTAGTCCTCAGCACTGATCTCATGGAGTCTAAACCAGAAGTTAAACCCTGGACCTAATTAGCTAATTAGTCCACTAATTAGCTAAGTGGTCAAGGATAGTTTGTTCCGCTCCTTTAAGGCTTGAGCCAGTTCCCCAACTGTAAAATGGCAACAATAATAGTTTTGGTGGAGACTAAATAAAATCATGCCTGTAAAGCATCTGGCCACCATAAGCCCTCAGTAAGTGTTAGCTATTGGTGGTATTATAGATGCAGGGAAACCAGCAGATTAGAACAATTTAAATAATCTGCCAGAGAGAAATCACTATACCTCCCCCATCATGAGGAGGAATGACACACATTCCTTTCACAGACAGATGAGGAGAAGCCATTGCTACTGTGCTGGTTCATTTCTGTCAACTGGACACAAAGCTAGACTCCTCTGCGAAGGAGAGACCTCCGCTGAGGAATGACTCCATCAAATTGCCCTGAAGGCGTGTCTGTGGAGGTACTTTCTTCGTTTGTGATTGATGTGGGATGGTCCAGCACACTGTGAATGGTGCCAACCCTTGCAGGTGGTCCTGGGTTGTACAAGAAAGCAAGCTGAGGGGAGAGAGAAATGACTCAATAGGACCCATGTTTGAGCAGCTCACAACTACCTGTAGCTCCAGCTCCACAGGATTGGCTCCCTCTTCTGGCCTCTGTGGGCACCTGCACTCACATGCACAGTCCCACACACATACACATAATTGAAAATAAATAAATCTAAAATAATAAGTCCTTTATAGAAAGGTAGATATGATTGAATGGATTGGTGGATGGATAGAAAGAAAGAGAGAAAGAGAGAAAGACAAAGAGAGAGAGAGAGAAAGAGAGAGAGAGAGAGAGAGAGAGAGAGAGAGAGAGAGAGATTGAACTGAGCAAGCTTTGTGGAGAGCAAGCCAGTGAGCAGCATTCCTCCTTGGTCTCTGCTTTAGTTCTTACCTTGATTTCACCCAATGATGGAGTATGACTTGTAAGCTGTGAGGTGAAATAAACGCTTTCCTGCCCAAATTGTTTTGGTTGTGGGGTTTATCACAGCCATAGAGAGCAAACTAGAACAGGTCTCAACATGAGAGGCTCCCAAAAGTTCAAACGACTCTTGTTCTATATTGTAAGCATTGCCTGTCTGTGAAATGAAACACTTCATAAAAGCAACCCTAAAGCAAACAAACAAAAATTTCAAGTAATATTGCCACAAGCCTTACCAAAATGAAAACAAACATTACCGAAAAGTACGACTTTCTGAGAGTCATAGAGCTGAAGCCAAGCCTGGAAGCCTGCTGGACTCCACTCCTGCACCCTCTGCAGAAGCAGGTACCCCAGGGAATCCAAGCCCCTTCTCCTTCCCACAGCAGTCAGTCTAACCAGAAGAGAAGAACAAACAGACAAGCCTAAAGGGTAAAGCACAGGAGAAATTCCTCTTTACATGGAAAGTTAGGAAAACCCAGTAAACTCTGTATCTGGTGCTAGCATTAATCTTATTCCATAGTGTTACAAAACAGTTCCTGTCAGTGCATCAAACAGCATCACTTTGAGAATCTTATCAAAAGCCTACAAGAAGTTAAAGAACTGAAACCAAGGTTATTTGCCTGTTGCCATAGGCAGTTGTTATCTGCTTTCGAGGCAAGGTGGATGATGAACCATTTGCATATCCAAAACTTCTAATGTAACAAGAAACAAAAAATGATCCTCTGTATTAAGGACAGACTCCAGAATCGCAAGACTTCCTTAATTAAATCAAACTGCTTTCCCAAGAAGATTTAGGTAAAACCTACTTGTGGGAAGCTTAAGGTAATTGATGTTGGAATTATATACTTGTTCATAATCTGGGCACTGACTGCTGGTGTACCTCCAGAAAAAAAGAATGGTTTTCCTCTGCTTGATCCTTGAGGGCATCTCCTTTAAACTTGCCAGCCTCCTCCAGTAGGAGATAAAATCATGCAGGGGTATAGATTAGCTATCATGTCATTATAGCAGGCTCCGCCGTCTGTTAGAGGTAAATTGCCAGGCGATGTAATAACAATGCACTTTATTTACTGTGCAGGGTGCTTATCTACAGAAATGTTCCCCAGCAAACAAAGAAAGGCACAGCTAAATGCCTTCTCTTTAGAATTATAGACTGAAGCTCTGCCAACACCATCAATGAATAAAAATACTAAATAATCCCTGTATAAACAGCCTCCCTAAAAATGCAGAGCACCTCCCAACAGAGGGAACAGAAAGATGGCGACTGTTGTCTATGATGTCCACAAGCTCTTCCACAGGAGAAAGGAGCCCATCACTAAGATACAGCTTAAGAACAGAAGGACCCAAAGAATGGTCGGTCAGGCTATGTCCAAATCAGAGCAGGCATTTTCATCGAGTGAGGAGGGGTAAGGAGAAGCAGATGAGGGAGGTGACCGTTTATTGCATGTGGATTCACCTACCCTGCACAGCTGAGCACTCTTTCTTTTCATCTTTATTATAAATAAGTACACTGTAGCTGTCTTCAGACACACCAGAAGAGGGCATCAGATCTCATTATGGGTGGTTGTGAGCCACCATGTGGTTGCTGGGATTTGAACTCAGGACCTTCGGAAGGGCAGTTGGTGCTCTTACCCACTGAGCCATCTTGCCAGTCCTCTTTCTTTTCATCTTTAAACAGCCCTATGAAGTTCACTGTAAGGAGCTAGTCCGCTGAGCTGTGTACTTGAAATTCAAAACCAGACCTGCCTCATTCCAACACCAGTGCCACGAACCTTGACACTAGACCACTCTGAAGAACTTGAGGGCCTCGTCTGAGCTTAGACAGCACACAGGACTCCTATGCTCTAGTCATTATCACCCGCCTCATGCACAGACCTCACCCACAGGGGCATTACAGTTTGCGCTCTACCACGAAGGCCAGCAAAACAAAGGGTACCGCTTTAGTGAAAACCTAGTACATGCCTCTCTAGCGGGCAGGCTTCTGTGAGTGGAACAAATGAGTTGAGGAATGAAGAAATCCAATTAAGAAGTCTCGGATACTCCTCAACAGGTCACCAAAATGATTGTTCTAAGAGAAAGCAATCAGTTAGTCAATAGGATTAACAGAGCTGACAAAAGAGTGTGTCCACAGAAGAGAGGCTGTCTGTCCTGAGCTCAGAAAAATGGAGTGCTATTAAAGTTGGCAGCATTTATCCAATTGTGCACAAGGGAGATGGAGAAGAAGTTTAGTAGTTGAAGGATGTTCCAGGATTGTTTGGTTCTCTTTAGCCATCTTCTTAATCCAACTGTGTGCCATTTTGCATCATAAGCCGTGCTATTTTTCTGTATTATTCCTTTATAATTAACATACAAAGGGACAGCTTTCCTTATGGCATTTTCATTCCTACTTCATGTTGGTTGATCCTCCCCTGTTCTAGTCCATCCCCCAGTGCTAGCTCCATGCTCGCACCCTGCCACTCCCAAGGTTCCCCCTTCTTCTGCTTTCAATTCACTTGCGATCGGTTACTTTTCCAATTCCTTTTTCTTTAATCCTCCTCTTCTCATGGAGCATTTTCTAGTTTTAGGACTTCAACCAACACTGGCTCCTCCATAAATACACATCTGTAAAAATTAGAAAAGCCGGGTGTGCCTATAACCAGTACCTGAGAGGTAGAAGTATAGGGGAGTTCAAGGTCATCCTTGACGAGTGTGCAAGTTCAAGGCCAGTTCGAGACATATAAGACACAGTCTCAAAAAGAAAAAGTACCACACAAGCAAGTAAAGACTTGGAAGCTAGGGTCAGAGCAGGAGGAAGAATAAGCTGTAATAAGTATTTCCGAGCCTGGGTTAGCTCATTTAATAAATTTTCCAGTTTTATCCATTTGCCTGCAAATTTCATAGCTTCATTTCTTATGACTGAATAAAATTCCATTGTGTATATGTGTCACGTTCTCATCTGTTGACGGACATCTAAGCTGATTTCTGAAGTAGGATGTGAAGTCTTTTGGAGATATGCCAGGAACAGTTTAGCTGGGTCATAGGGTAGTTCTGTTTTTACTTTTTAAAGAATCTGCCATGCTTGTTTCCACAGGGGGTACCACTAGTTTACAGTCCCACTAACAGAGAGCAAAGGTTCTTCTTTCCCTGCATCCTTACCAATACTTGTTGTCTGTGGTGGTTTGCACTGGATGTCCCCTGTATACCTGTGTGATTGAATGCTTGGTCTCCGGTGCTCTAGGAGAATGGTGACTAAGAGGGAGGGAAAGCTGTGTGTTTGGGAAGTGACACTGATGACCAGTCAGAAGGGAGAGATGAGAAAGACTGAGAAATCAAGGGTGGCTTCAGAAATCTGGTTTGGAAATGTGGTCAGGGGCTGATCGGATGAATGGGAATGAAGGACGGGTAAGGAGTCTGGGATCCATCTATAGTAAAATCATGAGTGAAGTCAGGAAAGACACAAACATAGAAGGCACAGCAAATTTGGATTCAAAAAAACAAGTCTGCTTTTGAACAAGTTAAAGTCAGAACATTCAGGCTGGCGAGATGGCTCAGCAGGTAAGAGCACTGACTGCTTTTCTGAAGATCCCGAGTTCAAATTCCAGCAACCACATGGTGGCTCACAACCATCCTAAATGAGATCTGACACCCTCTTCTGGTGCATCTGAAGACAACTACGGTGAATTACGCTGGAGCGAGCAGGGCCAGTCCCAGCAGCCACACACAAGATGGCTCACGGCCATCTGTACAGCTACAGTGTACTCATACACATAAAGTAATAAATAAAAAAATAAATCTTAAAAAAAAAGTTAGAACCTCCAAGGAGAGCTGTCCAATGAAAAGCGGATGTGTAACTCTAAAACTCACAAAGCCTCCTCAGACATAATAAAGCCTGAACATCACAGCAGAGAGGTGAAAGTGAGATCATGAACACGTAAGAAATTAGGCAGAGACAGAGAAGAAAGCGGGCCTGTTAGCAGAGGCTTAAAATCTCAGTTATCCGGAGGCTGAGGCAGGAGGATTGCAAGTTCAAAGCTGCTTAGAATACACTGAGCTGAAAGCAGCTTTGGCAACCTAATGAGACCCTGGGCTGAAACAAAAACTAGAGACTGGAGAGTGGCCCAGAGGAACTGGGTTCGGGTGCCGGCACACTATGGCAGCTCACAAACATTCCTAACTCCAGTTTCACAGAATCTGATGCCCTCTTTTGATTTCCATAGGCATGAGGCATAAGTGTGGTACACATACATATAGGCAGGCAAAGCATTTATATAACTAAATCAAACAAGCTAAAAAAGGAAAAAAAAAGAAGGCTGGGGTACGTATGTCTCCACGGTCAAGTGTTTGTCTAGCATGCCTGAGGCCCTGGGTTCAATTTCTATAAGATAAGAAGGAGGAAAGGAGGAAGGTCGTTAGACATAGGAACATATGTTAAACAATATTAGATTACACTTTATTAGGTAGTTTTAATTTAAAGAAAGTAGTAAAATCTAGTTTCACTTACCAACATACTAAAATGATTTTAAGGGAAAAGGGAAAAGAAACGTCACATAAATATGGGGATTTTTCCATGAGAGGTTTGTTTGTTTATTTTAAGTTCTCAAAGAAAAAATTATGTCAAAAAACCTAAAGTGGTTGGTCATTTCTAAAACTATGCTTCCTTCTAAAAAGGCTGAGGGAGTCAATATCCTCACAATATCCTGATGGAAGGCCCTTAGCAAACAATGTATCATTCCTTTTCTAGTCTGTTACTAAAGTATCTACTTTAATTAGACCTAATTTTCCCATGCTCACCTCGGCTTTAGCTACGACTGCTCCATTCTTGAGTCTTTCATTTTGATTGACCTCTGACCTGGCTGAAACTTGTCATTGAGTAATTATTTTCCTAAGGTGTGTTGGTTCATTCTTGAATTTGCTGGAACATGAGAATGTAGTATTCGTTGTCATTAGATTTGACCAACACTTTGGCTAAGTAGAACATTCTTGAGTCACTGGGTTCCTGGGAAATTTGTAGACATTACTTCACCAAATCAAAGTCCAAGAACAGCTGGGTTTTTCCTCTTCATAGGTGACTTCCAAAGCTCATGTCTTTAGCCAAATGGTAGCAGGGAAACCCAATCCCCCACCCCCCATGCTTCTCTCCTTTACATTTTGAAGTAGACAAATTTCTTCTTTGACAATAATAAAAGTCAACAATTCAAAGTCACAAGTCCTTCTCTGCCTCATTAGACATTCTCATCATTGAAGACCGCTCAGATGTCCTTTTCTAACCCATAAGCCTTCCTCCTCCCACCTTTCCAAGTAGAACTCTCTTATTCACATATATGATGAGTTTCCCCACTAATGACTGTGAAGAGGACCATGTTTTCTACAGAGGAAGAAAGAAAATAGTTTAATAATACAGGGTTTTATTTTAGTAGGCGATTTTAATTATCACATTGCTAACTGAATAGGGACTCAAATGTTGGCTGGTCACCTACCTCTTCCAACTTTACCCCATGAAAATTCGAGACACTCTTTGGAGTAAGTGTACTAGAACTTCAGCAGGTTTCAGAACCACCTGGAGGAACAGTTGAACTATAGCCTTAAGCCCCGCCCCCCATGAGTTTCTGATTCATGGGGTGTGTTTGTGATGTTTCTCATGGCTGTGGCAAGATACCTGGTAAATGCAACTTAACAAGGGAAGAGTTTACATTGGCTCATGGATAGATCGTCCGTCATGGCAGGTAAATAATGGCAGCAGGAGCATGAGGCAGCCGACCACCGTGTAGCCACCTTCAAGAAGCAGAGATAGACAAACACTAGTGTTCAGCTTGCATTCTCCTTCGCTCCCATTTAATTCAGCCCATGAGACAATGCCACCCACATTCAGGGTGCGTCTTTTCCTCCTCAGAGTTAAGCCTCTCTGCAGACATCTTCACAGACCCAGACAGAGGTATGTGTCCATGGAGAGGAGGTTCAGAGGTTAACTGCAGTTACTGCTCTTCCAGAGAATCTGAGTCTAGTTCCCAGCACCCACACGGTGGCTCACAACCATATGCACACACACACACACACACACACACACACACACATCATCATCATCATCATCATCATCATCATCACCATCACCATCATCATCATCATCATCATCTATAAATAACCCCATACTGTGTCTCATAGGTGATTCCTAATAAAGTCAAGCAGACAATAATGATGAACCAACACAGGTATGGCCCAAGAATTTTCTTCCCTAACAAGTTCTATGCTGTGCTGTTTGGTCTGGGTATCATGCTAAGAACCAAAAATTTAGGGTACTTTAGAAACGTAAGAAGATGGACTTATTCTTTGAAAACAAGAGAAATCAAGGTTCAGATTAGGACTTTTCATGTACCCCCCCCCCAAAGTCATCAAAATTTGTCTTGATAAACATAAACCTAACACAGACAACTATTAGCCTAGGTGGGCCCTAAGAAAAGACATCTGATGTGTCTCTTAGCTCCTTTTCATTCACTTACCACTCATGAACAAGAGCCTTTAATCAGGGTTACTTATGTGATTCTCTATCCTGAGTGACTCATTAATTCAGTGGTCCAAGTTTGAACCCAGAGAAATTTTGTGTGCTTTAGACCATCCTCCTTCAAGATAAAACAATTACAATTATATATATTTTTTTAATTCATGTTTATCTTGCTCTTTTCTGTTTCTCGGGCTTTCCATTCTCTCTGCCTGCCCTCTTTTCTTCCATGAGGTAAGAGAACAGTGATTCTTGGATTAAGACTTGACAAACCACCAATAGTTACATATTTCCTGCCACAACAGCCTTTCCATTTTGTCACTGAAAATGGTGGTCACCAACCCCACCAACTCCCAACCTGCCTCCTGTACATAAGCCTCAACATGGTGACTGTCGTACCCCTCTTCTTAAATTATGTTACTAACTTCTTTGAGCACTGTAATTCCCTTAGATTTTTCTGCAGGCTTTGCAGTGACTAAAGTTGCGTTGTAGCGCCACCTAGAGCCTGCTGCTGGTAAGGCCTAGGACCCAGAGCAGACCGATGTGGGACACTCAGTTCCAGTAAGTTAGCAGGTATAGTAGGCGAAATGAAAACTTAGCTCTCCGGGATTCAAATGGACTCCGAGGCTATAAGAAATTGCTCAGCGTTAGGTCAAAGAGGCCTTCCCTCTGGACCTGTGACTTGATAACTCTCATTTTAAATGTTATCATCGGCTTGGATTTTGGTTTCACATTAGGACTTTAACTCTGGAAACAGTCTTTGCAAAAGCATTTTGATAGGGAAGGAGCCTGGGGAGAAGTTCCGCAGCTGACAGACCTTTTGGCTCTGCTTCAGCTGCGTGGAGATCTGCAACCTGAAAATCAGCGTGGCCTGCCCCAGGGCCGGTCGCCATGGAATGTGCACGTGCCTGGGACCATTAGTCTCATGTAATGTTTTTTTTTTTTTTTCTAGAGGATAAGTGTGAGCACCAAACACCCTGGGGTGTTTTTGTTTGTTTGTTTGTTTTGTTTTGTTTTGTTTTTTAATGCCACATAAATCACAGGTCAGTGCCTTCCATGAGACTTGTTCAATAGCTGAGTACTTACACAGAGAGCAAGGAAGCAACATTGGAGGACACTTAGACCCAGGAGGATGAGCTGAGTGCTCAAGCAGAGCTAGGGATTTGTCCCTGTAATTTAAGTATTGACTCTTTCTCCTGCTTGGGAAGAGAAATAGACACATTGCTACAAACCTCCTTCAGGCAGCAGCCTGCACCAAAGCTGCCCTAGGTCTAGTGAAGAGCTAGTCTTCACTCACCATGAAATGGACTAGGATGGATTTTAAAGCACAAGGAATTCACATGCCCTTCTCTTGACTATTTATCTCAAGAGGTACGAAAGCTGAGCCATGCCAATGATGGGACCCTCTGCAAAGGTCCATGAATTTTGTCTGCTAAGCCTCCTTGGGGACTCCTCCAGCTTCTGCATTTTCTAGGCCTCCCAGTGTGGTTTTTCTATGAATTCCATGAGTCCTGTGCCCAAAATCAACTGAAATAGTTCATTAATAGTCAAATTGCTGCCTAACGAAACCAGGTTTGCTACAGTAATAACCAGAGCACCGCCCTCCCCCCCCCCACCCCCAGAAAAGAGGTGAGCAGAAAGAATGAGAAAAGACCTGGCTTGCATCTGACTGTGAAGGAGAAAAGTCTAGGGTCAGTCAGGCCAGAGATAGGGCCCCAAAGTTCAGTCATGCCAACCACATGAGCATATGAAGGGCTGCAGACCCACAACCCTGACGGGGTGTAGAGCAAGGATTCCACATGAGTCAGGAGCCTCCTTTGGAATCATATCCAGATGAGCCAAATGGTTCAGCGAGTCCTATGAACCTTCTAGTGCCTTTAGTCCGTGCTGCTCTGTGCCGTCCCAGTCCTCCAGACAGTCCTTACACACTTGTTTCTAAAAATCCCATCCCAAGAGGAGACATAAACAGCATCTCCCCTTCCTCCTGAGGTCTCAGCAGACAAATCAGGTTATTGGCCTAGCTTACTGAGCACAGCGAGGTGCTAGCTTACACACACTTCCCTTCCCTAGCCTTTCCCAGCCTAGATACACTAGCCCCTCCCTGAGGCCAAGTGCACTTGGGGAAAGGCTGCAAAGGACTAGGATTGAAAGCAGCTAGGTCCTGAGATGACCTTCAGAGGCTCAGCATCCTTCCCACCCCTCTATGACAATCCCAGCAATGGGGACAATCTTTTGCAGGGAAGAACAGCTGAACCCCCAAGATGACAGGCTAAGAGGATAGTCCTGTATACACACACGCACACGTGCACGCACACACAGGCACACACTCTCCCTCCCTGGAGCTTAATTTCTCTGGGCAGCATGGCCACCAGACAGTAGGTCAGATAAGAATTTTTGGCTGCTGCCTTTTTGGGAGGTAGGGGAATTTGGTTGATTGGTATGTGGGTATGGGATTTTTTTTTTTTTTTTTTTTAGTAATTCTCACTGACTAGCCCTGGTGGTCCTGGAACTTAAAGAGTTTTGCCTGTTTCTACCTCCTTAATGCTAGCACAGTGTTTCTCAACCTGTGGGTCATGACCTCTTTGAGGGCTGTATATCAGATTCCTGCATATCAGATATTTACACTACGATTCATAACAGTAGAAAATTTGTAGCTATGAAATAGCCACAAAATAATTTTATGGTTGAGGGTCACCACAGCATGAGGAACTGTATTAAAGATTAAGAACAGCTGTGCTAGGATAACAGAAGTAGCACATCTGGCAGTTATCTAATTTCTTGATATAGACTTTGAATCCTGCTTCATCCTCCTCAAGAGATGAGGCCAATGCGGACCCAGGTTACCAATCCTTGGGCTGTGCCAAAGTTTCCCAGCTCTGAACTCTGTGGAGATGCAGGCAAGGAGACACCGATGTGGAAACACATTCTTAAATGTGTCCCTTTAACACATGAGCATAGAAAGAATAGGAAAACAAGAAAGGAATAAATGGAGAGTAGAGAAGAACAGGAAAGGAAAAAGGAAATTAAAGGCTGTAAATTCCAGGAAGTCAGAGAACAGACCTGTGCCTCAGGGACTGGAGCTGCACGAGGCTTGGGGCTCTCAGCAAATGTTAATCGAATGAAAAACAGAGAAGAAAAGTTGACACAAGATCAAGGTGGGAGAAGACGCCCGGAAACATCTTTACCCAGATGCCCCAGACCTTCTCACAGCAGCTTGGGGGCTATCCTCCAGTCCCTGACATCCTGAAGGGGGGCGGGTTGGGGGGGGCTGCTGGGCAGAGTGAGGTTGCTCTGCACCGCACCACTTCTCTGAAGCACCAGTCCTTGTTGATCCCCTCCTCCTTCTTTTTCGCCCTGAAAAACACTCCGTCTTGATGCAGGGAAGAGTCACTGGTTTCACTTGAAACAATTCCCAAACAGGATATAGAGTCTCCAACAGCTCCTGGGCCCTTGGCAATCGTCAAGAGCAGGTGTTTCACGCAAGTGCTGAGCAGCACGTACTGTGTAAAGAGCCAGGGAGAGCTGGGTGGAGGCCAGGAGAGCAGCCCAGGGCATGGGCACTTTGGAGACCAGCCTGAGCCTCCTCTGGCTTCCAGGCATTTTAGCTCTTTCCTCATGCCTTGCCTGCCCTCTTGCAGCCCCCCTCCACCAATCTTTAACATGAAGGAAATTGGGAGATCCCTTTTGTTATTTCTATAACCAGTAAGACTCCCACCAAAATCAAAACCCAGGTCCCAAAGAGAGAAAAATAACCTACAGTGAGCAAAATGGAAATGGGAGGGATGAGGAAGGCCTGTGGTAACAACATAAACCAGGAAGGCATTACACTGACACAGGCCAAAACAAACACACAGGACTGGGACTGCTGAGAACAAGTTCATAGGTTAAAAAATAAATAAAAAATAAAAGTCTACATGCGTTAGAAGCCAAGCTTCTAGTGGTAAAGTGGAAACAAGTTGTCCTCTCATTCTAACCCCAGAGACTTTATAAGATGCCCTGGGCAAGTCAGGCACTCCTCGGTACACACCCAAGGGAAATGAAAAGCTCCATCTAAATAAAAATGTGTGCGTGGATATTACAGCAAAGTGATTCCCTAAAGCTAAAGCGTGGAAACAAAGATCCATGGTTTGGTGACTGGATCACACACTGAAATCGCCTCTTCCTCATTCCTCAAAAAGAGAAATGGAGCATTGATACACACACTACAACGCCAAAGAAACTGGAAAGCATTGTGCTAAGTGAAAAAAGGCAGCCACCACACTGGATTGTAGGCTAAATGACTCCTTCATATTTAATGCAGGTTAATGTTCTCCCTTTAGGACAGAAACAAAGGTTTTTTTGTTTTGTTTGGTTTTTTTGGTTTTTTGGTTTTTTTTTTTTTTTGGTTTTTTGAGACAGGGTTTCTCTGTGTACCCCTGTCTGTCCTGGAACTCACTCTGTAGACCAGGCTGGCCTTGAACTCAGAAATCTACCTGCCTCTGCCTCCCAAGTGCTGGGATTAAAGGCGTGCGCCACCACCGCCCAGCTAAGATTTTATTTCTATAAAATTAGAGTTTGGAGGGCAGGGTGACAGGTAACGCAGAGGGTGGTTGGAAGGCTCTAACATTGACTGTGGTGATGGTCGTCCAGCGCTGTGAATGTGCTGAACAGCACTAATCACGTGCTTTAAGTGACAGAATGGTACGAACTGTGTTTGTGAAAGGAAAGGGAGAGCGGCTTCCAGAGTAGGAAGAATGGTAAGCACATACTTAGGATACGTAGAAGGCAGCTCATTCAGTCTTGCACACAGGAGGGGCTTCTCCATATTCCTTCTTCGCCTTACCATCACCTCAAGACTCCTGCTGCAACATTTCATAGAGGGTCCTAGTAGTGGGGGACCCTCCCCGCTTTGTTTTCATGACATACACAACTGGTAAGTGCTTTCTAGATATATGTACATTTACAGACTAGAGTCAGAGAAACTTGGAATACTTTATCTGAGGCCACAGAGGTGTTACCTGAAGCCAAAATATAGGGCCTAAAATATAAAAATATATCCTATATTTCTCTCCCTCTCATACCCTACCAGTTCCTCTCTATCCAACCCAGCAGGGCCATCCCAACACAATTGAACAGGGCAAGGAGGGGACAAGGACATGGATCTGAGGGTAAATTAGCAAAGAGACACAGCCCATATCACATTCACTCACATCTCATCAGTGATGATTCATTTTCAGACCACACTAAGATGCAAGGGGTTCTGGGAAACGTTCTTGTTTGGGACACTGAAGAAAGACCACACTCATTTAGTGGACAGCTAGCCATCCTTGCCACACCTAGACTTGAATCGATTTTCAACCTACCTAGCAGCTCCATCATCATGAGGCTCATGTGGAACAGAACCAAGAACAATGAGAAATGGGTATCGATGATCCCATCAGATTTGGGGAATCAGCCAGAAAAGCTTGGTGCTCCTAAAAAGAAGAGGGTTCCGGTAAGTGCCAGAATATCCAGTACCCTGCCTTTTTACATAAACTATCGGTGTCAGAATGTTGACATGGACATTTGAGGTAAACCGGGAGGGTTGGAGGACAGAGGAAGAAGGTGATCACCAAGTCAGATTTGGTCTCTGCCTCCAGGTACTCGGGGATCCATTAGAAGCAGAACAACAAGTGCCATATGGAAGAGAGATGCAGCCCAAGGGTGAAGGCTAACAGACCCCTTGCTCTGGATGCTGTCTCAGCTGCTCTGCTTATACTTCAGCTCCAAACATTTACATTTAGGTCCAGCTTCCTCCACCATCATGTTAGAGCTGTGCTTACATTCTTTGTTCCTATATTTATATTCTGCTGAAGACAGATGATTTCTTCCCATTCCGTACTCCTCAAACACAATAATGTACTCACTTAAGCTGCACTTCTATGCCCTCCTGACCTCCAAGTAGATACAAGGAGCACTCCCACCGCTTCAGTCAGAGAAGTGCTACTTAGGCCTGTTTTAAATATGGCGCCAACTTGAATATGAAGTTCTTAAGCCAAGTGTCACTTCATTCTCTTAAGTGTGAAAAGGGGGAAATCCAGTGGAACAAGATTGCATAACACTCTGTCACAAAGGCTGGCTTAGAACTTAGGGTCTCAACAGCATTACACCGTCCTCAGTAATTCTTGACAAAAATAGTTTCTCAAGTACGTGGTGCCCTTGGAAAATGCTAAGCAAGTCTCTATTCCCAAAGATGGCATCCAGAAGAAATATTATGCAAAGGTGCTTGTTTCGTTATTTGTTGGGGCTCCTTTTCACCGCAAGTGACAGAAAGCCAATGAGTTATGTCAGACCAAAAAGAGAGACTTTAGTAAGAGGGTCAGAGAGCCAAAACAGGAAGGACCACCACGGCTGGGCAGGAATGTGTGGGACCAGGGATTCAAACAGCTGTAAAAGTCCCTTTCCACCTTTACCCTCGGCTTTTCTGCAGCCTCTTTATTTCCCCACTTCAGCACACATCTGTCTACTAGGCTACTCTGTATCACATGGCAGAAGACAGGGGTCCTGCCAGCCCCCAGGTTTCATCTCTGAGACTTGTGGCTCTATCCTTTTTTTTTTTTTTATCCAAATTGTAGTGGAATGTTATTTGGATGCAATAAAAAGCATTCTTTGATGAGTGTGTAATTCAGGAGTTCCCACAGATGTGAATCACCACATGACCAGCACCAGATGAAGATTTCTGTCATTCCAAACATTTCCTTTGCATCTTACCAGAGGATCCACATCCCCCACCCCACTCAGCCCTAGAAACACTGGTGTGCTTTCTCCATGCAGAGGTTGACTTTTCTAGGATTTCATACAAATACAACTGTACAGTAGGGAGGATGATTTTCCCACTCAGTGGCCATCTGGAGATCACCTCCCCGTTCTGAGTATTGGTGGTTACAGTGGTTAGTTCCCTTTTGTAACTTAGTAATAGGACATTGTGCAAACAAAGGGCAATTTGTTTCTCTAACATTGATGGACATCTGGATTGTTTCCATTCGGGAGCTGTGATGAATCAAGCTGCTACAGATCCACACAGAGGAAGTTGTGTAGACACAGTGAAGTTTTCATTTCTCCTGAGTAAATAAATACTTAGATATGGGATTGCCAGGCCATACTTTTAAGTGTATGCTTTATTTATAAGAAACTCTGACTGCTTTCCAAAGTGGAGACACTATTCTATACCTCTACAACAAATCACCATTCCAGTGGTTGTGCATCCCCTCAGGTACTTGGTAGTGTTAAGTCTTGTCTGCTCTAGGTGTTCAAATAGGAAAATGGGAGTACTCCAAAATTGTGGCTTTGATTTATGTTTTCTTAATAAGTGCTGTTTAACATCACCTCTGGCTGCTTTTCAGGTGGGATTCTTCTTTGTTGAACAGTTTAACTCTTTTGTTGACTTCTGAAAGCCTGCCTTATTGTTAGGAGCTCTCATGTAACTAGAGACTGGGATGTAGCTTGCTGACAGAGTGCTTTTGTAACATATTCAAGGCTCAGGATTTGTCACCCCCCCCACACACACACACACATACACACACACTACAAGTTTTTAAAGAGAACTGTTTCTATGTTCCAGGTATGAGCCTTTTGTCCAGTGCAGGCTCTGTGAACACTTTCCCCTAAAATGGCTGCTTGTCTTCTGCTTTTCTTACATTTCAAAGAACAGCTTTTAATTTTTAAGAAGTCGAGTTCATCCACTTTTTATTCTCCTCGAGTTTTTATCCAAAAAAAAAAAAAATCAAAACCAAAAACTGAGTAGCTGAAGAGATGTTAAGACTGATTGGTGATCTTGCAGAGGACCAGAGGTGAGCTCCTGCACGCACACAGGGGGACAAACAGCTAACTGCCTGGTCTCTATGTGCACATACCCATATACAAACATCAAATACAAGGTAAAAAGCACTTTCCACAAGCCTAGCTAGCAACCTGAATTCAATCCTTGGGACCTGTGTCATAGAAAGAGAGAACCAATACCCACAACTTGTCCTCTGACCTCCACAATAACGCTGTGACATGCAAACACTCTGGCAGACATGCATGTGCTTCTCTCTCTCTCTCTCTCTCTCTCTCTCTCTCTCTCTCTCTCTCTTTCACACACACACACACACACACACACACACACACACATACACACACAGAGTGGGGAATAAGAAATGATACAGCTGTGAAAGTGGTTGCTGCTCAAGTTTGGGGTCTGGAGCTTGACTATCCAGAGTCCACTTGAGTTCCAGTGCATAGGAGTTGGATCCCCAGAGTGATCTGGGTTAGAGTAGCCATATCAGCAAGCTCTGGACTCAGCTGAGAGACTGTGTCTTAAGAAATGAAGTGGAAAGTGATTGAGAAAGACTCCTAATGTCAACTTCTAATCTCCCATGCACATATGTGCACATACATGTGAACATGCATACTCCCACTCACATAACACACATACCTTGGTTTTTTTTTTTTTTAGTTTCCAAATCTGAAGCTACAGAGATTCTATTCCATGATTTCTTCTAGGCATTTTATAGCTTTCCTCATTGACTTACTTGATGCTCATTTTGTCTGTGGTACATCTATAACTTGTAAACCAAGATTTCTGCAAGGGGATTCTGGCTGATGAGCTTAGGCAAATGCTCTTTCCTAAATCAATCAATACAGCATTTCACAAAATGTGTTAGCCAACAGGACCATGTGATTAAGAAGAGGACATGATTGGTAGCCAAAGGAGGGATTTACCATATATAGGAAGATACATTTTGTGCCTCTCTTAAAATCTGGCTCTACCCTTTCTGTCCCCCAAGACAAGGTTTCTCTGTGTAGCCTTGGCTGTCCTGGAACTCGCCCTATAGACCAGGATGTCCTCAAACTCAGAGATCCTGCCTCTGCCTCCCCAGTGCTGGGATTAAAGGCATGTACCACCACCATCCCACTGGCTCTACCCATCTTCTGCCTTTTAAAGCTTACAACATTTTATTTATTTTATAGAGATGGGGTATGCCCTGGCATGCATGTAGACATCCGACTGCAACCTATAAGAATTGCTTCTCTCTTGCTAGCATATGAGCCTCTGGAGTCAAACTCAGGTCATCAGGCTTGGCAGCAAGTGCCTCTTCTCACTGAGCCAGCTCACTGGCCAATTTAATTAACTTGATATAATCAATTGATCTTGGAGCAACTCTAATTTGGGGTATTAAAATTTTTCATATTATTGAATGGCCGGATCTTACTAATATTTAAACACAATTTTCCATGTTGCCTAACAAAGTCCTGATCACCCTTCCACGCCTGACCTACTAAAACACCATGCTCTGTAGCACCAGCCTCTGAATGGAACAGTTGCCATCCCATAATATGAGCTGCTTACAAGAGAACATCACAGCTGGATTGTTGACATTCCCTCGAAGGAGCGGACAGGCAGCGTCATTGTACCCTCAACCTGAATTTCTAGCCAGTTGAATGAATTCTGCCCTAAGGGTCCCTGGCCTTGAGGCTTCAGTGAGGGTAGACTACATTGGCTGGGGAAGAATATGGAAGAGGGGCTCCAGGTGCACAGCCATTGGAAACCACCATCCATGCTGGCAAAGATTTTTCCAATGCAGCTGCTTTAGGGCACCCACACTCCTGCCCATAGCCCCTCACTCTGCCCTGTAAGGAAGCCCAATATGCTCACGGGTTCCCCATGGCAAACTCTGATGGAATCAGACTTTGGTTAATCATTGCCACTTCCTAGAGAGGGGAAACATTACTCAGCATCTCTCCAGCCACCTCTCTACACACTGCCCCCTGTGCCTCCTGGGACAGAGATCTCCAAATCTCAGAGCATACTACATCATCAAGAAGCTTTTAAGGGCTCCTCCCATGGAGCTGGCTATGACCATGACACGTAAAGCATAACTGTCTCCCCTACTGTATGTCCTGTGAGCAAACACCTGATCTTGCCACAACTCTATGGCCAATTTAATTCTATGGCCATCCTGGTAGATGATAGATTTGTGTGTTAAGGGCTGGATTTGTTCTCTTCTGTTTGTCAAACACTGTTTAGGTGATGGAGAGAGGGACAGCCTTAGAAGACTGTCATGTGCTAGAATTGCTTTGCAGAATTTTTATGAGAAAATTTCTCACTAGAGATTAACGGCCGGTTCATGAATTCAATGGAAGAAAACCAGAAAGGTAGAGAATTGGGTATCAGTCTCCCTGTGACTTTTTACCCTTGCCCAGGGGACAATAACTCAAATGCCTTCCTTGCCAACAGGATCCACAGGGCAAGGCCAAGGTCAACTTGATAAGGAACAGTTAGCCTCCCTGCAAGAATACTCCAAAGAAGTGGATACACGCCTCCATCCCTAACCTAGGAACTGTCTCCACTGATAGCCACTAGCCAATGAAAACTTAGTTTTCTCACTGAGGAAACAAGCCGCTGTTAAGTGTAGGCTGCGTGCCCAGCTATAGATGCCCAACACGAAATGAACTCAATGGCATCTTTGGAGGTTTCTTGTCTCTCAGTGTGAAGTCATGGCCTGCTATATGTATATTATTTTAACCTTATAGGTCTTCTGTGTGTATATTATGGCTTCCAATTTTGTATTTTTATGGGAATCACCAGAATGTCTCTGTGTCTACATGCATTTCTTGTGCTTTTCCTTTGGTTCTTTTTTGTTGTTGTGGTTGGTTGGTTGGCTGGCTGGCTAGCTGGCTGGCTGACTGGCTGGCTGGCTGGCTGGCTGGCTGGCTGGCTGGTTGGTTGGTTGGTTGGTTGGTTGGTTGGTTGGCTGGTTGATTGGTTTGTCCTATTCTGACATGGTTTGATTTTGTTTGGTATTTTTATTTTATTTTATTCCTTAGATGCCTATTTGTTTCCAAACAAGAGAGAGAAAGGTTGTGAGTCTGAATAGGAAGGAAAGTGGGGGGAGGGAGGGATAGAGGGAGGAGACTCCATAATCAGAATATATCATAGAAAAATATCTGTTTTCAATAAAAGAAAAAAAAATAAGAAAAGAATTCTCTGCGATGAATAGTATCCACTAGGTTTGACCACACGCACTATTCTTCTTATAAACAACAAACACACCTGCAATTTGCTGGACCAGGTGCTCAAACAGTGACAGTATTAGAGGGGAGTCTGTGGTGATCAACTCTAATAAACTAAATACTGTGAAAACTTGTGTGAACAAACACATCCATCAAATGCAGTTCTCTGGATAGAACCTAAAACAGAACTGGCCAAGGGGGAAAGTAGGAGCAAACCAGGTCACAGGACAAGAAAGCTAAATTTAAACTGTTGTTAAGGAAAGTTATCCGAACCCTGCAGCTATTAAGCATGAGTACAAGGTCTATAATTATCACACAGTCGTTGATTTAAAAATGAAACACTGGAGATATTCACAACAGAACCTTTCCATAAATGAGTGTATAGGTATGATAAGAAATAGCTAACATAAAAGCCTTTTAGTGAGCCTGATAAATCTCTTCTGTCACAGGCATGGCTGCCCTGGTATGTGTAGTGGGGTGTCTAGTCTCTGGTCCCCTGCTCACAATAAAAGAACAAACAAAACAAAACAAAACAAAACAAACCCTTCTTTTTACTATTCTAAATGCAGGACAGACCTTACATAAAGTTTCCACCGAAACAATGATTATCTGATATAGCTGGGACCACTCTGGGCAGGATATCTTCAATTTGTTTTCTTGTATCATGGTGCTACACAGGTGGCTAAAGTAGCCGCTGCAACACACTAAGGGCAAGGGAATGCAACTTTGTAGCTCTCTAGACAGCAGACCCTGAGTCTTCCTGCATTATTGAGGCTTCTAATCACTGTGACAAGTTCTAGGAGGAGGGGTTGGTTTGGGATCACATTGACAGAGGTTTCATCCTATCCTGGCCACGAAGGTGTGAGAGGACAGAGCAGGCCTCAAACTAAAGTCAGGAAGCAGAGAGAGAGAGAGAGAGAGGGAGGGAGAGGGAGAGGGAGAGGGA
>NW_022196912.1:69405793-69414863 GCF_008632895.1 Mastomys coucha
GGGAGCAAGGGAGGAAGGGAGGGAGGGAGGGAACAAGGGAGGGAGGGAGGGAGGAAGGAGTAGGGAAGAGAAAAGGGGGAGGGGAAGAAAGAGAAGAGAGAGGGAGAGACTGGGAGAAGGGAAAGAGAGAGGAGGGAGAGGGGAGAGGGAAAGGGGGAGAAGGGGAGAAGAAAAGAGGGAGAAAGAAAGGGGGAAGAGAAAGGGGAGGGGGAGAGAGAGCCTGTGGTATTGTCTATATTTGGGTATGTAAAAGTTTACTGGGCCAGGGAAAGAGCAAGACAAGTATTTCAATACAGCATAATATTATTATCAAGGCAAGAGAGTTAAGATGTAGCTCTGTGTTAGAATACCAGTGTACTGTGCACAGGCCCTGGGTCCAATCCCTAGCACCAAAGGAAAAAACCAAACAAGTAAGACGACGGCAGGTCATACAGTAGGATTTCTAGAAACCTCTAAGAGCTCCCAAATTTACTGTGAGAATTATGAGGGTAAAGCAGTTATCCAAATAAGGGGACAAAAACATAAAATATGAAATTATAGGGACTTCTAAAGTAGAAATTGTGTCAACAAGAGTCTATTGTCATTGTCTTTGAGTAAAGAGCAGTGACCAAGTTAGTGAAATAGCAAGCACACAGATATTTTGTTTGCTAGAATTTAAATGCTTAGGTTTATCTTATTATGTTTATGCGTATTTTGTTTGCATATGTGTATGAGTACAATGTGCATGTGTGGTGACTCCAGAGGTCAGAAGCGGGAGTCTGATATCCTGGGACTGAAGGTACAGGTGGTTGTAAGCTGCCACATGGGACCTAGGAATAGAATCTGGGTCCTCTGCAAAAGCAACAGCTATTCTTAAGACTCTCCAATCCCTGGAGTTTTTTGTTTTTTTTTTAAAGATTTTTTTTTTAAGAATGCTATGCTTGGGGCTGGAGAGATGACTCAGCAGTAAAGAGCACTGGCTGTTCATCTAGAGGTCCTGAGTTCAAATCCCAGCAACCACAAGATGGCTTACAACCATCTTTAATGGTGTCTGATCTCTCTTTCTGGCATGCAGGTGTACATACAAACACAAAGCTCAAAAATATATACATATAAAAAGCTCAAAAAGACATATATGTGCATATATATATATATATATGTCTTTTTTTAAAGTGTGCTTTGCTTGCATGTATGTATGTACACTATGTGCACGCAGTGTCCTTGGAGACCAAAAGGGGGCACTGGATTCGCTGGAACTGGAGTTACAGCCGGTTGTGAATGGTCTATGGGTCCTCTGCAAGAGCAGCCAGTTCTCTTAACCACTGAAGCAACTTTCTAGCCCCAGTGGAATTGCTCTAAAAGTCCAGGCATCTTAGGAGTTTCTACTCTCTAACCTGGCAGAAAACCCACAGCAAGTATAAATAACCTATGCATAAATGGAGGTGGAGCCAACAGCTCACATTCATTCTGTGATAAGGCATAAACCCCAGGTCCTACAGAGGTGGAATTTCTCAGGTGCTTCACAAAGGAGGAAATCCTGGCTCCTGCCACCAGCTTCTACGGTACTTGCTGAGAAGGCCCATCCTGAGGCATCTGGTCCTTAAGTTATTTCCACTAGGTACAAATAAAAAAACAAACCAACTTTCTTCAATTGTCTTCTGCCTCCAGCTCAGATATTTGTCTTATCGCTGACTAGTTTTTGTCTAAAATGAGAGTCATTTGCCCTTTGCTCAGGTGTCACCGGTGCTTTCCCATTTTTACATCCTGTGTGCCTGGGGACTTCAGCAGGATTACCATAGCATACAGCACACTAGAAAGCAGAATGAGGACAAGACTTGCTGGACCCCACAGAGGCTGCCGAGGGCTCATGAAACCCTGCTTTACTGTTGTGGAGCTTCTTCCTTTACGTATTCACACGCATCATTGAAGGGAAGCATGTTAGAGTACCTTGAAAGGTTTTTAGGCTGATCTTCTCTTCTCTGTACCTACATATTCATATATGGAAACATCTCCAGTGTTTCATTTTTAAATCAAAGACTATGTGACAATTATAGACCTGTGCCCATGTTTAAGAGCTGCAGAGCTCAGATAACTTTCCTTAACAACAGTTTAAATTTAGCCTTCTTGTTCCTGTGACCTGACTCATGCCCACTTTGCTTCAGGGCCATTTCTGTCTTAGGTTCTATCCAGAGAACTGCATTTGAAGGATAAACTTGCTCTTACAAGTCTTCACAGTATTTAGTTTATAAAAGTACATTAACATAAACTCCCCTTCTAATATTGTCAATGAACATCTGGTCCAGGAAAAGAAAACCACTTTCCTTTTGAAAAAAAAAAAAATGCATACAGTGTTTATCTTGTGAGGTGTATAAAATACAGACACTTAGCAGGCAGGGGGTATGTGGGAGGAGCCTGATGAAACCAGCACAGATTCTCTCTCTTTCAGCAGGCAACTTGAATATGGTGCCAACCTTTCAAAACTTGAACTTACAGTGGTAAAGAGGTATTTCACCAGGCATAGCAGTCCATCTAAGCAAGAAACTCTGAGTTTATAGCTAGCCAGAAGAGGCAAAGCCACTATTCTACTTTGGAGAGTACCCTCTGAATTTCCATGAATTTCTTTCATTCTCTCTGACTAGACAATGGTGATCTGATATGAATATGTTCTTATTTTTACACACACACACACACACACACACACACACACACACACACGCACACACTCACACACATTGTATTGCTGCTGCTGCTGTTGTTGTTGTTGACAAAAATTGAGACATTTTCCCTATTAGAAGTTTACTGCAAATGCTCTCTGGGCACAAACAACTTTTTAATGGCTCAGGTAATTCTTTCAAGCAGTGCCTGCAAGTTGAACAAATATACCAAACCCATTACTCATGTGGTGTCACTTTCTCAGGAGTTGACAGACTTAACGAATGGCTGCCAATCATAGTGTCTCATCAGGCCTCCCTGCCTCCATATGGCATCTGACACTGCTGGCAACAGACTCAGACCTCTCTGATCCTATTCTGACACAGAACAGGAGCTATGACAGTATGTCTAGTGCTAGGCTTGGAGGTCCTTGATTCTGTTCTGGCAGTGGCAGGCCTATGGCAAATGGCTGGTAATTGTAGGGCCAAATACTGGCCTGAGAAGAGGGTCTTAGGTGAGGAGCTAAAGGTTAAGGTACTCTTTACTGAGAATGAAATGTGAAGTCATGGACTCAAGAGCGATTTCAGTCACCAGCTCAGGAAAGGAATAAGGAACATAGTAGGTTGATCTCTGGGTTCGAGGTTCAGCCAGCCTGGTATATATATAATGAGTTCCAGGACAGCCAGGGCTACATAGAAAGTCTCTCTCTCTCTCTGAAAATCCAAAACTTTTGGAATATTTGAGAGTCTCTAATCTTTTAGACTTTTTCATTCAATTATACCCATTCTGCTGGCCATTAGTGATAGTAAAGTGATTTTCAAAAATAAATAGTCAATGAATAAGGTGTATTGGTTGCTGGTTTTCAAGAACTCAGAGAATTAGAAGCAACTAGGGAGTCCATATCCCTCTGGAGACAGAGCTTTTAAAAGGAAATAGCAATGCCAGCACCCAGAGAAACAAAGGCAGATCTGCCCCTGAGATCCACTGAAAGGAACTTGCAAATGACAAAGATGTATGGGGATCTTAATCTTCTTTGCCATTTTCTTTTCTTTAACCTCCTCCTTTAAATGCTTAAGATTCTTAAATCTTCACCAAAAAAATCTCCCACTGATGGTGGACAAACTTAAACTTGTTGGATTTGAATTAACATCATCGTTCCTGAGAGCTAGAGAGATGGCACAATGGTTAAGAATATGGACTGCTCTTCCAGGGATCCAAATTTGGTTCCCATCACCCATGCTGAGCAGGTAGCTCACACTTCCTTACAACCCCAGATCCAGTGGATCCGATACCTTTTATGCATTCATGAGCACATACCCCCATCCATCCCCCCCCACACCCATAATACATAATTAAAAATTAAGATGAATAATCTTTAAAAATATATAGCATTTTTGGCTTAAAGTTTTCCCAATTCTAGTCCCCTGGGATCGCTTCACAAAATATGTGTGCAAGCCCTTGTATCAAGCTCTGGATTATGAGTAACCCAGACTAACTGTTAACTTGACTAACTGTGATAGTTCATCTTAATTGTCAACTTGATTGGTAAGGCACAGCTCTAGGTACGACTGTGAAGGCATAGTCAGAGATTACATACGATGGGAAGGTCATAACCCTCATACACAATCAGCACAACTAAACACTAAGATGGAAGGAGACAGTCTTTCTCGCTCTCTGGCTCTCTCTGGCTTTCTCTGGCTCTCTCTGACTCTCTCTCTCTCTCTTTCTCTCTCTCTCTTTCTCTCTCTCCCTCTCTCTCCCCCCCCTCTCTGGCTCTGGCTCTCTGGCTCTCCCCCTCTCTCTCTTCCTCCCTCTCCCCTCTCTCTCCCTCTCTCTCTCCTCCCCTTTTCCTCTCCATCTCTCTCCCTTTCCTTCTCCCTTTCTCTCCCCCTCCCCCTTCCCCCTTCCTGACTTCAGTTTGGGAGCTGCTCTGCTCTTTCACATCCTCATTGCCACTATGAGATTAAAACCTCTGACAGTGTGATCCCAAACCAACCCCTCCTCCTAGCAATGATTAGAAGCCTCACTGATGCAGGAAGACACAGGGAGGGGGTGCTGCCTAGAGAATACAAAGCTGCATTCCCTTGCCCTTAGTGTGCTGCAGTGGCTACTGAGTGACACACAAGACTTCGGCCACATATGAGGGGTGATGATGATGCAAGAAAACACATCAGCGAGGCTACCAAGGCTCTGCTCTTCTGTCAGAGCTGTGGCTGAGCCTCCAACCTCTTGCTCATATGTAGGTGCCAAGCAGGGCACAGGACTTGAGTAAGAGTTTTCATAAAACCAATGATTATCTGATATAGTTGGAGCCACTCTATGCTATGCTACCCTGGGCTGGATATCTTCAACTTTGCTTCTTTTGTCTTCCTGGAAAATCCAGAAGTGTTTAAAAGCCTGCAACAAAATCCTGTCTATTAAAATAAGCATTCTTGGGTCTGTCTTCTGAGATTAAGAATCTTAGCGTCTTGACTGTGTATGTGTGTTTGGTGGCACACACCTTTCTTTAATCCAGGCACTCAAGCATGGAGGCAGAAGCAGGCAAATCTTTGGCTTTGAAGCCAACCTAGTTTATAGAATAAGTTCCAGGACAGCTAAAGGTACACAGAGAAGGAAAAAGGATTTAAAAATAAAAAAAAGGAAAGGAAAGAGTCCAATAGCTATTTAAAGTCTCATTCAATAACAATGATTTATTTTCAGTTTGTTATAAAAGGAAAAAGCCAGCATTTTATACTTATTGTTGAGCCAAATTAGGATTTGTTAAATATCTTGGCTATTAAAAGAAAACTTTAAGACCAAATACCTCTGACCTCAGACACAAACCTTCTTTAAATACTTGTTTCTCTGTACCCAAAAACCTCAGCTACACCCTTCCAGGTGGACTCAAACCTTCAGTAGACACTATACCGGAATAATCTCAGGAAAGTGCTAGTTTCGAGGTCTACACGTTTGTACAGGAAACTTCCTCACAAACACTTTTGATCTACAGAGCTGGAGAAACCATCAGGCCATATCCCTAAAATCATAGTTGCTGTATATGTTTAAACCATGTTCTACTGTAACAAAAGAATCAAAGCAAGTATAGCTTAAGCAGGTAGAAAGGTTATAAAGCTAATAACCTTTTAAAATTACAGGGATTTGTTACTTCCCAACTGGAATATGAATTCACACTCCCAGACAACCATGTTTCTTGTCTTGATGTTCCCTACGAGAGGCTTATATTTACAAAGTCTTCTTATGCCTCATGACAGACAGCAGGTGGAATTATCAAACTATCTACACCCCGGCCATCAGGAAGAAGAAAAAAAAGGTGCAGAGGAGACATGTCCTTTCCTGTAAGGTCATCCCCTCAACACCCATTAACCAGAACTCTGCCACCCAGCAGAGCTGGGGAAAACTGGGCAATGCGGGCTTTATCTTCAGTACCTCCCTGCCCACACACAGCCCTCAGTCTCTGCCCCTATAGAAAAAGAGGAAGGCAGGCACCGAGAGCTAACTGATGACTCTGTGACCAGATTCTTGAACTATTGGGACCTATTTGGCCCTGGTTCAGGTCTTGAGGACAAATCCGAGCCTGGCTCGAGTTTCGTATACTGTCTCAGTCACTTCTGTACTGAAGTGACTCAGCACGACCTGCTTAAGCCTGCCTTTGCCTAGCTCCTGCTGACTTAGAGTAACTTTGTTGGCTCCGACAGTCACCCCATACTCTTCGTCAACTTTCCCCTCCTCCTATGTCATCTCAACTCAGCAAAAGACTCCACCTCCTCTCTCAGCCCTTTATAAAGAAAAGATCGATACGATAAAACGAGTTCCTGCTTTGACAGACTCAAATAACAGGTGGTTATTCTCCTGACTGCAGGAGATCCGAGCCCCCAACACTAACCATCCCACTCAACCCCCGAGACTCAGCTGGAGTGGGTTCTCTCTCTCTCTGTCTCTCTCTCTCTCTCTGTCTCTCTCTCTGTCTGTCTGTCTGTCTGTGTCTCTGTCTCTGTCTCTCTCTGTCTCTCTGTCTCTGTCTCTCTGTCTCTCTGTCTCTCTCTCTCTCTCTCTCTCTCTCTCTCTCTCTCTCTCTCTCTCTCTCTCGCCTGGTTCTGCAGGCAGAGAGCCCAGCATTGAACTATATATATTTGGGTTCCTTATGTAAGTTTTGCATTTGTTTTGTGAAGGAAATATTAAATATCAGATTTTCTTGCAGTGGGAAAGTCAAATCTTAAGAGAAATAGGATAATGAAGTTGTCTACTATATGATGTCAGAAACCCAACAGCTTCCCCAAACCTGTTCATTCTAGTTCCAGTCTTTCAGGAATCTTTCCTCCATTTTAAGGTGACTCCGTAGCTATCTTTCTACAAGAAAGAATTCTATAGGGATGAGGACACGTGGGTAGAGAAATTCAGTGACAGAAGCGGAACCCAGGTGAAGATAACAAACATCTTGTCCGTCATCTAAAAAAACCCATCATTTCTCCTCCACGTTCTAATCCATCTGAGCCTTCCCTTCCTGTCCTTTATTCTCTCTGACAGACATGGCCACACTAGCTAGCTCACTGCTCATTCATTACATGAACTGTGTCTTTAGGGGTATCCAAAGGGAAGACTGCCATCTCCCGGATAGGACAAGCCTGAGATCATATCACTGTGATATCACGTGGCAAGTGTTGCCTACAAAAATGAAAATGTCCCCTGAGGACCTACAGGTGCTCTTGATGACAAATAAAGGGGTCATTTTAGGTGGTGCCTCATTCTTCTCTGAAGCCCAGATACCTAGCACTGTACCAGAGACAAAGGTCACTTAGCCACGGACACTTAGCTTGGTTCTCATGTCCTCAGACACAAGTGTGGCTCTGCTCCATAGACACCACCAACAGGCAGCAGGGCAGCTCCTTCCACATGTGTTCAGGTGGGTAGACAACAGATAACCCCACCCCACCCTTATAATATTTCATTATCACTACTATTTAAAGATACTGGAGAATTGCCTGTTACTGTGATTAATGATCACTATATACATAAGGATATCTGTATAGAATGCAGTACTCCCCAAAAGCCCAGTCTGTGGGTGGCTAAGTTCTTATGGACACGTACTTTCCTTGGTTAAAATAGCAATCAGACATTTTAGAAGATTTATTATCTGTTTGTGTGTCTTAGTCAGCATTCTATTGCTGTGGAAAGACACCATGACCATAGTAACTCTTACAAAAGAAAGCATTTCATTGGAACCGGCCACTTCAATTCTGGTGGAGAGTTGACTAGATGAGAAGCGCCAGTGCTGGAAGTCAGTCACACTGCAGAGAAAGGCTGATGCAGCCGGTAAAGTCTCACTAAAGGTTTCATAAGACTGTCACATTAGTAAGCTCTGCCAAACTGTCACACAAGGACTGAGAAAGAGCCAGAAAACTAGCACAAAACGGCCCTGTCCTCAGACCCTCCGATCAGCAGAGTTCACATTCCATGATCTTGGAATATGATCAGTTAAAGTATGATTGCTCCTTTGTTTACTTAACTCTCACTGTCTCTACCAAATACGGAGAAATCCACTCATGGGTGCAACCACAGCAATCCTCTGAAACCTAAGTGCCAGACTCACAAAGACACATAGGATTCTTCTAAAGTAAATATTTTTCTCTCCCAACTCTGTGTATGTCTTTTTTCTAAAATTGACTTTAGCTGTCAAAAAAAAATCTTCCTTTTCCATTCTCTATGACTTCCATTTTTACAGAATGAATTCACATCGCTTTTACGGAGAACAAGAGCCCATAATCAATGCCCAGCCTCACTTGGCAATTTAGAGTCAGACAATGAGGTACCAGGGGCTTTCAAAGACCAGCATTTCTGTCCCTCAAGACAAACAGGCCTCTCCCTTCATCCCCTTTCTCCTTCCTCAGAATCGTTGGGACCAGCAGAGGCCTGAAATAACAGGCGGGAAAACAGGTGCCTTCCGGAGAGCCCAGTGCTGCCCAGATGGAAGAAGAGATTAAAGGGACAGGAAGTGTGACCGCTCCTCAGCAGAGCCAGGACAGATTGAGAAATGTGCTGTTCTTACAAGAGTGCCAAGGTCATTACTAACTAAATGGAAACTATTGTTCATAAAAGGCACTGTACAGACCTGAGGCTCTCTTTATGGCCCTGTTTAAATTATCCAGAAACAAAAGGTTGGACTGCTACCCACCTCAGTTTCACACTCTCACACATACACACACACACACCACACCACACCACACACACACACATACCATATACACACACATTACACACACCACACACACATCGCACACACGAACACACATACACACACCACACCACACACACACACACACACACCACATACACACACATCACATATACCACACACACACACATCACACACACACACATCACACATACCACACACACACACATCACACACCATGCACATGCACACACACACACACACATACCA
>NW_022196912.1:69415318-69421340 GCF_008632895.1 Mastomys coucha
GCACACACACACACACCATGCACACACACCATGCACACACACACACACACACACACACCATGCACACACACACTCATGCCATGGAAATCTTCCAGGCCTCCTTATCCCTGTTGCTTACCAAGAGGCCGCTGACATGCCCTCCTAGAGCTTTGGCTGTGTGCTTTCAGCCTCCAGAAACCAAATTTCAAAACACCCAGGAGTTCAAAGGCATCCCTACCTTAGAAACTATCTCCTAATTCTTCACTATGAAATTTTAGATATGATTTTTTAAAAACCGGTGTTCCTAAGTGCATTTCTTTTGGGTGTACATGTCTAACCCACTACCTTCATGCTGCCCCCCTTCCAATATGCATCCCTTTGCTATGCTTACCTTGTCATCTCATGTTGGCAGGAAAGCTGCCTGGATTCCCCAGATCATGTCAGGACCCAGCATAGGAAGCTACACAAAGTCTTGTGTAATGAATTATTCAGGAACCCTGAGACATGCCGTTGGTCACCAGACCTGGTCCCAGAACTTGGGAACGCTAGGGATATTAGTTTCTCACACCTGGCTCTCAGAGATGGTCCTTAGCACAGGAAGCAGAAAGGGGCTTAGAATTTGTGGCTTTAGAAGGCCCTAAAAAGACAATATAGGTCCACAGGTGGCAATGTGGTTGCAATGTCTATAATCCTGTGTGGCATCTGGGCTTTATAGTCTCTCCACACTGGGAGGATTTCAGATGCTCCTTCTGAGAGCTAGAGAAGGTGCTGCTCAGAAGGCATGCCCAGTTACCCATCAGTGCTCACCGGACTGATTCAGAGACATTAGTTCCTAGAACTTCAGGGTGACTAAAATCAGAACTTCCAGAAGTGGAGCCTAGAATTTGAGGGAGTAGTTACAGAGCCATGTTCATTGTGTTCATGCAGAATGCTCCCAGATACCCACACAAAAGTGCCATCCTTTGGGAATGAGGAGGAGAAAGGAAATGATAAGACAGACAAAAATCCATCCCTAAACCAAGAACAACCCTACGTTACTGGCATCTACTTCTGCCCAAGGCAACTCTTGTCCTAGCCCTCACTGCACAGAGTTGAGCAAAGAGAAAGGAAGTTAGTTAGTTGTAAGATTGATGCTTAAGATGCGTTCCACTCCATAGGCCCACGCCATTAAAGGTGCCCCTTTCCCCATGAGCTATTATCTACATGGGTGCACCATGTAACTCCCGACTACTTAACTACCAATTAATTGCAAAACACAGCATTGCCCTCTCACCTTCTTCAGTCTAGGAAGGGAAGGGTATACTCAGTACACACGAACACACACACACACACACACACACTTACACACACAAAATGCCGCTGATGGAATGGCCTTTGATCGTAACCCATAGGTAGAATGCTCCCCTGCCACAGATCCTGAAAGCAACCCACGATCATCACCGTTTGAGATGTACAGGGTAGACTCAACTTATGACTTAAAATGATCTGTGCAGTTTTAACTGAGGAATAACAGAAAATAATACATATTCAAAACCAAATTGTATCTTTTTTTTTAATCTCTGACTCAAGTTCACTTAACAGCCCCTTCACTAAACACCAAATGCTATAAATAAGCAAATACACTAGAATAGAAGATTCACTCAGGCATGGTGGTATGTGCCTGCAATCCCAGCCCTCAGGAGGCTAAGGAAGGAGGCTCTGAGCTGGAGTTAGCCTGGGATGCATATGAAGGCCCTGTCAAGAAAGGATAAGGAGGGCTGGAGAGATGGCTCAGTGGTTAAGAGCACTGACTGTTCTACCAAAGGTCCTGAGTTCAATTCCCAGCAACCACATGGTGGCTCACAACCATCTGTAATGGGATCTGGTGTCCTCTTCTGGTGTGTTTGAAGACAGAAACAGTGTATTCACATATATAAAATAAATCTTTAAAAAAATTATATTTAAGAAAGGATAAGGAGAAAGGGAGATGAGGAGGGAGCTGACAAACCCATTTCCTTTCTTCCAGGAGCCTACTGTGGCTCAGCACATACTCACTCAAGGCCAATGTCCAAAAGATGCAAGGCCCAAAGCATTGTTATACCTCCCTACTGAAAGAAACAAAGGTGCCACAAAAAATCACATTACCCAATTTCAGCAATATAAATCAAGATCCACTTTATGAAGTTGATTTCAGCATTTACCCAAAGAAAAGCAGCCATGACATAATTGCCTGACCTTGGATAGTTCCATTGTTTTGTTCTGTGATCACAACTTGAAAAACAAATTGTTTTATGGGCACCTGGCTCATTATGCATTACAAATTAAATCTCCATTTATCTATATGCTCCAAACAGTACCTATCCATCGTCATCACTTAAAAACACATTGCCCTTCTTTCTAGCCTTGTTAATTTCCAGATGCTAATTAAATTTAAACTCATAAAAATATCTGTTTAGCATGCATGGCAGGATCATCTCTCAATATCCATTACCCACTGTACACCCTGTGTGTTTACTCTCTGTTTTCTGTTTGCATTCTTATCTGCACACCTCAGTTTCCAGGGACAGACTGGTGATTTAGCCTAGAATTCAAGCTCTCTCCCACTTTTGATTCTATGCGAGTTGTCCCCTCTGCTTGATGCCTTTGTAAGCAACTTTCTTTCAAATGATCGCCAGGAAGAATGACTTCCAGATAATAGAACTTAAATATGGAACAGCAGGATGATAAAGGAGTGCCAGGAGAGAGCTGTATTTTACCCCCCTTTCACCAGACCATTACACAAAAGGAGAAGACTTTCGATCTCCAGAGATCCACGGCACTTATTTATTGCCATAGGAAAGCTGACAGGCAGTCTGAAAGGCAGGCAGATAATGAATGGACTGCTCATGACCAATACCTAACATAAAACATGCCACCAAGGGGAAAGGGCTGGGAGAGGACTCGAGGATCACCCAGCAGGGAAATGGCAGGCACATGAGGGCTTCTCCCTAACGCAGCTCTTGTCCAGTGGACACATGGCAGAGAAAGAACAGAAGAACCTGTTTCTTTGAGTATGTTGGTCTCCACTCTTTGCCTTAGCAGAGATGGCTCCACACTGGCTTGCTTTTCTCAGCAGGGGAAATGGTCCACTGTCAAGCACACCTCCAGGGAAGACAATCCACGCTCCCAGGCCAACTTGCAAGGAGGAAAACTGCACTCCATCCATCACAGTGCACACAATGGCCTCTGCATCTCAGTACAAGAGAAGGCTCTCTGCAGGTTAAAGTAGGCTGTGTTCTCTGTCTCACTTCCTTTAAACTTAAGCCAGGAAAGAAATAGGCACTTAGGGTCACAGTTCTACCACCTCCAGGCCTCCCTAGACCTCTTGTCTTTAGTGTCAAGATCAACCACCTGTCTTGTAAAAAGCAAACATCTTAGGCTCTGTGGGAAGCATCGAATCTCTACCTTGGGTTCTTTTTCCTTCTATTGTCTTGCTCTAATGTTGTTGATAGCAACATTTTAAAAATATGAAACTATGGGGGCTGATGGCATGGCTTAGTCAGTAAAAAGCCTGCCACACAAGCATGAGGGACTGAGTTTGAATTCCCTACAACCCATATAAAAAGTTGGACTATATGCCATCTGTAACCCTACCACTGGGAAGACAGAGGTGGCCAGATCCTTGGAGCTTGCTGGCCAGCCAGTCTAGCCAAATTAGTAAGTTTCAGGCTCAAGAGCGAACTTTGTCTCAAAAATAAAATGGAAAGAGATTAAAGAAGACATCTGCACTGACCTCTGGATTCTACATGCACACACACACACACACACACACACACACACACACACACACCTGTATAGATCCATGCATACATACACCACACACAACAGAGAGAAAGAAAGAAATCTAAAAATCATTCTCAGTTGACAGGTCTTAACAAAACAGACTAAAAATCAAATTTTCTTGACAGCCCCTATTTAACTATATACTAGAAAATACAAATTGAGTTCCTCAAAAGCATAAAATACATTCCTTTTGTGTGTTCGGCTGTTGGAGTAGGTAGGTGTGAATACATGTATGTACTTGGGAGTGGAGGCCAGAGGTCAATAGCAAGTGCTTCTTCTATCAATGTCCACAGTACTTTTTGAGACATAGACAAATAATTTCCTTAAATTACCATGACATCACTTGATACAAGGCCAGCTGGAAGATAATGGCACATCATCTTTATAAAGTGTTCGAGGAAACAACTCTCAACCTTGAATTGTATTCTTCCAAAGCGAAGGGGAAAGTTCTTTTCAGATTTAAGAGAACTGGTCATCACCAATATGCCTATGTGGCCTTTAGCAATGTTAAAAAGATATTACTCAGGGTGAAAGAAAACGATGATTGATAGAAATAAGAGTGTATGTAGGGTCAGGGTAGAATGGCTGCTGGTGGGCCTTCCACGTTCTCTGAGCAAAAGACCTCTTACGCTTGAGATGAGTTATCGAATGATACATCCAAGAGTAGCAGCAGGTCCCATCAAAGCAGAGACAGCTTCACTGAGCACCCCAGAGCCTTGGCTGAGCTACCTCAGAAGCCACTGAAGCCACCATCATGGACTTCCAACTGGACCGAGGCAAGCCCTCTTCGCTAAGACCTCACAACCAGAAATGCTTCTACCAAAACCCTAAGACAATGGTTCTCAATCTGTGGGTTACCACGCCCTTTGGGGGTCAAACGACCCTTTCACAGGGGTCCCAAACCAGATAGCCTGCATATCAGATATTTACATTATGATTTATAACAGTAGCAAAATTATTACAGTTATGAAGTAGCAATGAGTTAATTCTATGGTTGGAGGTCACCACGACATGAGGACCTGTACTAAAGGGTCGTGGCATTAGGAAGGGTGAGAGCCACTGCCTTAGGACAATATACACTCATCTCAGTCATTCTCCTCCCAGTATAGACCATGACATTGTATAGGCCGTGGGCTTCTTGTCCCCTTTATCTGCATAGAAATGACAATAATGCATTTAGAAATTTTTAAAGAAATTCAGTTTTGCACAGACAATTGAGAAGTGCAATACTGTTAGGCTTAGAAGCAACAGACATGATAATTCTCTCTTGGGCCTCAATGTGTTTGTACACTGAGATCCGCAGGTTTCATTACAGCCTCTCTCCTGAGTGAAGCTGCTGAGAGAAAGCTCTTCTTGTCAAGCAGGCGGCAGAAACGTTCTGGCCCTGAACAGAAGAAAAGAAGCCATGGAGTAGTTAAAAGAGGGAAAGTGTGCCCTTTTCCAGTGTACAATGAATTCTGGGTCGTGGAGCAGGTAGGTTACCAGCTGATGCTGGCCCTTCTGGGGCAGGCAGGATACATGCAGGAGCAGATTTTTTGGCTTGATCAGAACTAAGAAAAGAATTGGGAAAGGACCAAAGGCAGCATACTTCAATAACATTGTGTTACCAGATTTAGGAAATAAAAATATATCCGGTTATGTTTAAGCTTACAAATGAACAAGAAATGATATTTTTATTGTTAAGTGTATCCCAAATACTGCATCCTGTGTTCTGTCTGCCAAGACCACCCGCTCTAGTAGAGAAAAGAACTAAGGTCTCCCAGTTTTGCCTGTGAAAGTAGAATTGGGACTTTGGGGAGCAACAGCTTCAAAGGTCCTCAAAATAGCCACGAGGAACTCCTGGGAACTCACTATCATATCTTCTTACTTCTGATCTCTTACTCTAAATGGTAAACAAATTTCTACGTTGTACCTAGTGAATAAAAAGCTTCAGGTTGCCTCTGCCCCCTAATACCTAACACACGGGGAAAGGGTGGCCATGGCCCCCAGCCTTGCCAAGGACCAGCCTCTGCTTGGGTAGGGCTCCTGAGAGAAGGGGTGTCTGGAAGCAGAGAAACAAAGGACTTGAAGTCAAGTCTTGAGTCCAAGCTGGTGTCCTATGCTCTGCTGGAGACGGCTTTCCAGCCTGCTTTCTCTCTGTACTGCATTCTTTCTCTGAGCTGCTTTTTCTGGAGATCTGCTTTCTCTCAAGATCTCCCTTCCTCCCTCCCTCCCTCCCTCCCTCCTTCCTTCTCTCTCTCCC
>NW_022196912.1:69421350-69456506 GCF_008632895.1 Mastomys coucha
TCTCTCTCTCTCTCTCTCTCTCTCTCTCTCTCTCTCTCTCTCTCCCTCTGTTCTGCTCAAGACAGTTCTCCAAGCACTTCCCTCTTGCTAGTCTAAAAACTTTCTCTGGACAGCGCATAAACTCGGTCCTTTATTTTTGACATCAATCCAGTTTACTTCAGGTTTCCTTTTGATTATCCTATGAGTCAACATCCCAGGAACCCAGCACTTAGTTCTTAGACAGCAAACACACATTTCCCTTTAACATTGCAAAAAAAATTCAGAGATCTGCCTGCCTCTGGTTGGGAACCAGTCCTGAAATCACCACTTCTACCACACCAGGGTCTAGACTCGCTGTGTCTCAGGCTGACCTTGAACTCACGAATCCCCTGCCTTTGTATCTTTCTGATGAGCTGACTCATTAATGTAGCTGCCTTTGTTCCTTTAGATTCACAGAGCCACTCATATAATTCATATTGCATCCTTTTTTTTTTTTTTTGCATGTATCCTAGGATTTTACTGTTGTGAACAGACACTATGATCAAGGCAATTCTTATAAAGGACAATTTTTAATTGGGGCTGGCTTGGGACTGGAGAGATGGCTCAGCAGTTAAGAGCTCTGATCTTTCTTTCCCAAAGATCCTGAGTTCAAATCCCAACAACCACATGGTGGCTCACAACCATGCGTAACGAGATCTGACACCCTCTTCTGGAGTGTCTGAAGATGTACTTACACATAATAAATAAATAAATCTTTTTTAAAAAAAAAAAAAAGGAAAAAAATTGGGGCTAGCTTACAGGTTCAGAGGTTCAGTCCATTATCATCAAGGTGGGAGCATGGCAGCATCCAGGCAGGCATGATGCAGGAGGAACTGAGAGTTCTACATCTTCATCTGAAGGCTACTAGCAGAATCCTGACTTCCATGCAGCTAGGATGAGGGTCTTAAGCCCATGTCCACAGTGACACACCTACTCCAACAAGGCCACACCTCCTAATAGTCCCACTCCCTGGGCCAAGCATATGCAAACCATCATAGTATAGTTGAGAAATTATATATTTTCAAACATGTTTTCAGAGTTCTTTGCCACACACAGCCTTAAGGGCTGTCCTGAAGGTCCCAGTCTTTACCATTTTACTGAGACATTAGCAACACCTTTACCTCCTGGACTCACGCTGTCTGATTACCAAGGTTCATTAATGTTAACAGAGAGGACATTCCTTAAAGGAAGAATGTAAAATATGTACATTATTATACAGACAAGCCTTATGTCCATACAGCCATTGATATTCTTGGAGGCCCATGTCCACTGGCCCTGTCCCAGGAGCAGGAACCATGTCACTCTGTCCCCACCAAGACCATGCTGGACCCAGCACATCCTCTGTTTCTGATTCCATTCCTCTCCCTCTACCTTCTGCTCCCACCAGCATCCCTATTCCACTTGGGATTCAGTCTTAACTAGTTCCTGTTTAAATCCCTTCTTCAGGGATAAAGACTTGAGGAACTTCAAACGGGGCTGACAACTGGAGAGATGATGGCTCAGTAGTTAAGAACACTGGCTGCTCTTCCAGAGGACCTGGGTTTGATTCCCAATACCCACATGGCAGCTCACAGTGGTCTGTAATTCCAGTTCCAGGGGATCGGATACCCTTTTCTGGCCTCTGTCAGCACCAGCACTGGGCATACACATGGTACACATACACACATACAGGTGAAATACCCATGCACATAAAATAATAATTTTTAAAGTTTTTTTTTAAGTGGGTTACTAAGATGAGTAAATTTCTTTTAATTCCCCACTGAGTTTCATTTTTTTAGAATTATTTATTTATTTATTTATTTATTTATTTATTTTATGTACACTGTGGCTATACAGATGTTGTGAGCCATCATGTGGCTGCTGGGAATTGAACTCAGGACCTCTGCTCGCTCTGGCCCTGCTTGCTCTAGCCCAGCTCGCTCGGCCCAAAGATTTATTTATTATTTATGTAAGTACACTGTAGCTGTCTTCAGACACACCAGAAGAGGGCATCAGATCTTATTACAGGTGGTTGTGAGCCACCATGTGGTTGCTGGGATTTGAACTGAGGACCTTCGGAAGAGCAGTCAATGCTCTTAACCACTGAGCCATCTCTCCAGCACCCCAACTGAGTTTCATAAGAACACTGTTTTGGTTTTTGGTTTTTTGTTTTGTTTTTTGTTGTTGTTGTTGTTGTTTGTTTCTTTGGATGAACTAGCTATGTCTGAACTATAAATGTTCAATTACTTCCTAGACAGCAAATGTGCCTTTCGATTCCTCCTTGCTGTATATTTTCTGTGGTTTGCATTATCATTCACTAAATATACTCCGACACTCTATTTACATCTAGCCACAACTCTGAGACCTTTATGCGACTTCTCGCCCTCTAGAACTAGCACAAATAAATCTCTGCTTGGTCACTTAGCACCAAGAGAGGAAGATTCCAATCTTCCACAAAGAGCCATTTATTTAAGTTATTTGCCTGCTGAGAAATTGTGGGGGTGTTGTGAATGTAGCCTGGGAAAGAGCACCCCAACCCCTTCAGGTTCTGCTCTTGAAAATGGATGAGTCTTACACTTCTCCCACCAGGTAGTGAGTTTATGAGTATGTCTACTATATTGTTGATATTTTTATATTTATGTAGAAATTATAAATATTCTTAACATCTACTCACTTCAAATTAAAGCAAAAACAAACAACAACAACAAAAAAGCCAACCTTGTTGCAAATTCCATGCAATCCTCAATCTCCAATAAAGAAAGAAAATCCCTTAACCTTCAAGCCAGCTGGAAAGGTTACCAACTCTGCAGGAAGCCAGTCAGGGAGTAGGACACCCTTTACAGGCGGTGATTTATCATCTACCCAAGAGATAGATCATTGCACTGAGAAATCAGACTCCTGAGTTCTAATCCCAGCTTTACCCACACACAAGTTCACAATTAGTCAACAAATTCCTCAAAGGCAGGAACTATGTACATTGTTTCTCTCTAACTCTTTTTTGAGATCCTATCATTTTTATTTTGTAACTGTGTTTCTGCAAAGCTGTGTGTTATGTGTGTGCACTGCCCACAGAGACCAGAAGAGGGCATTTGGATCCTCTTCAGCTGGCACTACAAATGGTTGTGAGCCACCTTCCTTCCCATTTTATTTTTAGATAATCCATGTTCGTGTAACAGTGTTACGTTTCCCACTGAGTGTCTCCACATTTTACTATGTAAATGTATAACTTCCTATCTATGCAGTGTCTGATAGCAATTACTTTGACTTTTCAATTGTCCTTCATATAAAAGACAGTAAGGGTTCATAAATTGTCCTTTCACAAGAAAAAAAAAAAAACAGACAGTAAGTCGGTGGTTAAGAGCACTGGCTGCTCTTCCAGAGGACCCAGGTTCAATTCTCACCACCCACATGCTGCTTACAATTCTCTGTAACTATAGGAGATCTGACACCCTCACACAGACATACATGCTGCCAAAACAGCAGTGTACATAAACTAAAAAATAAGTCATTGGAAAAAATGTTGAATAAAATTAAAAGGACAGCCAGGCAGTGGTGGCGCATGCCTTTAATCCCAGCACTTGGGAGGCAGAGGCAGGTGGATTTCTGAGTACAAGGCCAGCCTGGTCTGCAGAGTGAGTAACAGGACAGCCAGAGCTATACAGAAAAACCCTGTCTTGAAAAAAAAACAAAAATAAAATAAAATAAAGTAAAAAGGACAGTGAACCCCTTTGCATTGATCGGCCAGTGCAGTGAACCAGTTTCTCCAGAGCCAAGGTAAAAACCAGAAGTGCTAGAGAGGAAGAAGTCGCTTTTCTAACTAATTTCAATTCATATCCCTTAAGTCAAGGATTATTTTCCCATTTTCATCGGACAAACAGACAAGACACCCTCTTCCCACAAAGTAACACCCAATAGACTTCAAGTTTGCCACCTGCTGTAAAAAATGAGGTAGTGTCTCGAGGCGGTTAGCTTTCACTTCCTCACTAGCTTGGAAGGACATGAACCTTTCAATCTTTGTTTCCTCTTTTGTGAATTCCATATTTGTGTTGTTGAACTATTTGTCTGTTTGGCTTTTTCTTTCTTCTTCAATTACAGAAATCTTTTTTATATTCCAAATACTTGCTACCACACAAGCTGTTTTTGCACCCTTTTGGAAACAATCCCTCCAGAGCTCACACGGCAGACTTGTGATATTTCCACTATTTAGCTATGAAGACCAGTCGACGGAGTCCCTTAAAGGTTGTGTCTTACTCAGATCTGAATCCCCAATTCTTAGGAGGCATTTTATAGAATTTAATTGAAAGAATTAAGTATCAGTCTGCAAGAAATAAAAAAAAAAAGCCTCCAATTTTCCATCCTGTAATAAGATGTACAAGATATATCCTATAATAAAATGTGGCACGCAGCCAGTCTAAAGGATGCATTCTATCTCTACTCTGTTCAAAAAAATCTCTTAATCTCTACACAAGTTGGAGATTGGAGGTGGAATGAATACCTCAAGGAAAACAAATAGAAACAAAGACAAAACACAATACTTCAGACCACTTGACCCAAGGTAAGAGTGACTCACCCTGATCGCACCCCCAGGTCTTCCTCTGGATACAGGGAAGAACTCTGACAGGAGGCTGTGCCTCCCTCTCGCCTGTCAATCACTTACTTCCCCCAGCTCCTGGCCCATCATTTTGTTTGTTTGTTTGTTTGTTTGTTTGAATGTTTGTTTCCTCATTGTGATTTTACTCCATAAATCAATGGGTCCTGGTTTTCCTAGATTATCATCATTTCTGTTGACAGACACCGGAAATGCCACTCCATAGCTCTGCACATGAACATGTGTCTTTCCTTCTTCCCTCTCGCTCCATCCATTAGGGGTTCTTCAGAACCATTTGGCTTCAGGATTTCTAGCCCTTTGCCCATCAAAGTGTGCAATTCTTCAAAAGAATGAAAATGATACTGAATCTGCTGCCTCCTTTGGGGCAACTGAGGTTTGCATTTGAATCCTGTTGTCTTGGAAACAAGGCTCCTTGAGCATGGGCCTGCCATGATGGTTGAAATCTCAGCAAGAGATGCAATGCCTCTGTATCCACCCCCTACGTTGCCCAATTCACAGGTTAGTCTGAGGCTAGAGCGACTCCAAACATCTGAATTCCAGCCTTATGTCCGACCTCATCCACGTGGTTCTAGATAAGACATATAACTTTCTTGAACCTCTATTTCAGTTTTTGTTTTGTTTTGGGTTGATTTGAAGATTTATTTTTAACCTCTGTTTCTTTATGAACAAATGGAAATAATAACATTGTCTCTCCCATCTGTCTTTGAGTCAGAACGAAGATCAAAAGAGAAGATGGATGTGGAAACGCACTTTGGAGACTAAAACAATGTAATAACATACTTGAATGTTTTCCTCTTGCTATAAACAAGACATGAGGTTTTATCTCTGATATATATAAATAAATTCCTAGCATTATCTTTTCCTAGTGGTTTTTATTTGACTGTTGTATGTTGTTCACATAAAAATTTGGCTAAGATTAGAGGTTTATGTGGCATCTAGCAAGGAGGAATGAAATAGGATTTCAAGGACTAAATGGTAGGAAATAACTGATATATAGATATAGATGTAGATACAGATACAGATATATATGTATATATACATGTACATGTATATATACATTTATATGTATATATACATATATATATATATATATGTATGTATAGAGGGGGGAAGGGAAGAGAAGGGAAATTTTTTTTTTCTGAGACAGGGTTTCTCTGAGTAGCCTTGGCTATCCTGGAACTCACTCTGTAGATCAGGCTGGCCTCGAACTCAGAAATCTGCCTGCCTTTGCCTCCCAAAGGCGTGTGCCACCACCACCTAAGAAGGGAAATTTTATGTATCATTCCTTCCTGATTTTCTGTCTCCAGACCAAAGCCACCCTCTCCAATGCCCTCCATAGAGCAATGTGCTTGAACACTTGGTACCTACCTAGGATGGTAATGCTATTTTGGAAAGTCATAAAGCCTTCAGAAAGAGAAAACTTCCTAGAGGAAGTGATTGGTCCCAGAGGCAAGTCTTCAAATTTGATAACAAACCCACTTTTTCCTGGTCACTCTCAGCTCCTGACTAGGAGGCAGTGTGACCATCTGCCCCACACTGTTGCAACCAGAATCCCTGACATAACAGACTGTATCTCCTCTTAACCAAGGAACCAAGATAAAACTTTCTTCTTAAATTGCTTTTTGTCGGGTGCTTGGTCACGGCAACAACAAGAGTAACTAATATACTGCTGGGACGAGAAGCTTCATAAAATGGGATTCATATATCAGTTAACTCTTCTCTCAAGGCTCTGCTTAGGTAGTCAAGCCTTTCCCTGTACTTGCTGACCCAAACCAGCAGGAATAAGGGTTCTCAGTCACAAGGTGTTGATGGGAAGGACCAGGGATAAGAAAAAAAGAAGACAGAAAGAATATCTGGGACCAGGATGTCCTATATAAGCGGATGACTAATGTCAAGGAAGTGTGTTGAGCAGTAGAGCATCATCTATGCTGCTTTCAGGAGAAACAGCCAAAGTCAGCAGAGAACGACATCAATGTTGGCAAAGAAAACATGGGATTCCCCCAGACTGATAACCACAGCCTGGGGAAGAGTCAGTTCCCCAGAATCCGCAGCCTTGACTCCTACAAGGCACTTGGTTCCCGTGTCAGAGAGGCCCCGACAAGTCTGTTTCTGAACAAGAACACAAGACTAAAGCCCCTTTTCTCCTTTCATTGGGGCCTCTAAGAAAGTGTTATGTTGGTCTGGATCCCCACAGCCTTCGACTAAATATAATCCTTCTGCCACATTGCATATTCTAGACCCCTTCCAAGGGTAAGCTGAATTCCTAGTGCTTAGAACAAATGAACAGATGTTCAGTTAATGTAAGCTTTTTTTCTATTTGCCTTTGATTATAGACTTTTCAGATGTATATTTAAAACTAGGATGGGTGATACAATTAACTTTCAAGTACCTGTCAATCTGCTTCTACAATTATCAATTCCTGGCGAGTCTTGCTTCATTCCCTATATTCTCCTCTAATTATCTTACATATTCTTTCATCCACACATTTAAAAGGGATTCTTTTTCAAAGATGTATTTCATTGTGTGTGTGTGTGTGTGTGTGTGTGTGTGTGTGTGTGTGTGTGTGTGTGTGTACAGGTGCTGGCAAAGGCCAGAGGAGTGTCAGCGTCTCTGTAGAGTCACAGATAGTCGTGATCAACACACACAAGTGCTTTGCAAGAGAAGTACATGGTCTTAACTACTGAGCCATCTCTCCAGCCCCTAAAAGGATTCCTTTATTTTTTAAGACAACATTGTTATGACACCTAAAATATAACCAATGATTTCTTATTGTCATTCAATAGCTAGTCAATATCCACCCAGATAATTAAAAAGTTTCCAAGTTTAAACCAAGATCCTAGTAAGAATCCATCAAGCTCCATTTAATGTAAATGGCGTCCTCCATCTTTTGGGCCCTGCGAGGTGTTTGCTGAGGAGACCAGCTTGTCCTGCACCAGCTCCAGTCTGTATTCTGCTGACAATATTGTCATACTGTTACTTTATCCAGTTATTTTAGCAGATAGATCTAAATTTGACCCAATCCACATTTGCTATTTTTTAAAAGTCAAGAACACTTAGAGCCAAGTGGGACAGCTTATACCTATAATTCTAGCATTTGAGAGACTGAGACTAGAAGGTTGGCAAGAGTTTTGAGGCTAACCTAGGCTATATAGCAAGTACCAGACCAGCCAGGGAAGGCTACATAGCAAGGCCTTGTCTCAAGAAATAAAGTCATCTTGCCAACTTGCCAATGGTAACATGCCTGGTTTGTTGTGTGTCTGGAAGATTAGCAGCCAGTGAGATTGTTGGTAGCATTCATTAGGCCATTAGAAGTCACAAAATCAAATATTCTAACTCTATTTTTCTGTCTTAATGAACTAGTTAGAATGCCTGTCTAAAGAGAATCTTACACTGAATGTGTGGAGCATAAAAGAAGAATGAGATAAGTGTTTGATTCATTCCCTCTACATACCTGATCTCAAAAAAAAAAAAAAAAGAGAGAGAGATTTGTTCCCTAGCATTTTAAAAAGGATTATTCAGGAATTTCTTTCCTGGTGGATGTAAATCTAATTCTATTTTAAAACTATTGTAATAACTATTCTTATTGATGCTCAGTTCATCCTATCTTTGGCAAATAGAGTCTCTTTGAGTTAATGGATGAGTTCCTTTGAAATGTCTCTAACTCTTTACCTGTCTCCTGGCATCTAGTGTGATGGTTATTGTCAATTCCACAGGCTCTGGACTCACCTAGGAAAGAGGAAAATGGAACCTGGAGAGCAAAACTTGTCCCAGTGGGGTCACTGGCACCAGTATCGTCTCTCTGCCTTTTCCATGAACAAGTTGGTAAATGTAGACGTACGTGAACACATTTGCATGTCCATCCATACTAATTCTAATAAGAGACCATGGGATTTGCATTTTATGTCTTGGAACATATGAACGCATCTCCTCTATAAATATTTTTATTTTTATTATTTTGTGGGCTGAGGGAAACATACCATTGTCAGAAGATAACTTGTGGGAATTTATTCTCCCCATCTATTCTGTGGGTCACAAGAACCAAACTCATGTCATCAGGCTCAGCTGCAAGTACCATTACCTGCTAAGACATTTCACCAGCCACTACCTCCTTTTTATGTCAAAAATCAGTTTCTCGGGCTGACAAGATGGCTCAGCGGGTAAGAGCACTGACTGCTCTTCCGAAGGTCCTGAGTTCAGATCCCAGCAACCACCCGTAATGAGATCGGATGCCCTCTCCTGGTGCATCTGAAGACAGCTACAGTGAATTAGCGAGCAGGCAGAGGAGCGAGCAGGCTGGAACAGCGAGTGGGGCCAGAGGGCAGCCACACACATGATGGCTCACGGCCATCTGTACAACTACAGTGTACTCATACACATAAAATAAATAAAATAAATCTTAAAAAAAAATCAGTTTTTCTCTGAAGCCAAAATAATTACTCATTCCCTGCTCCTCCCCCTCAAAAAAAAAAAAAATACTACCAGAAATTAGGACTCAGGATATCTTCCCATGGGGAAACAGACTATGGTATGTGGAATTAAACACTCATATAAATTAATGTGAAGAAAACCCCAGGGCACCAGAAGATGTTTTTTACTTTGACTCCTGTGACGGTTTGAATATGCATGGCCCAGGAAGTGGCCCTATTAGGAAGTGTGGCCTTGTTGGAGTGGGTGTGGCCTTGTTGGAAGAAGTGCATCACTGTGGGGGTGTGCTTTGAAGCTCTGCCCAGCGAGGAAGTCAGTCTTCTCACAGTCTTCAGGTGAAGATGTAGAACACTCAGCTCCTCCTGCACCATGCCTGCCTGAACTCTGCCACACTTCCCCTTGATGATAACAGACTGAACCTCTGAAACTGTAAGCCAGCCCCAATTAAATGTTGTCCTTATAAGAGTTGCCTTGGTCATGGTGTCTCTTCACAGCAATAAAACCCTAACTAAGACAACTCCTATGTGTTCTCTCTGGCTTACCTTCAGAAAATGGCAACAAGGGGGGGAAAATCCACGTGTGGCAATTGCTGCCAGGCGGCGGTGTGTGTAAGCACAACAACTCAACAGCTACTCTCTGTCTCTAAAGCCAGACTGCACTGTTCGCTGTCTACAGGAACCAAGATCCATACCCAAAGACAGCACAGCAAAAAGACCGTAATACCCTTTGAAGGGTTGGAAAGAAAACCTAGCGTATGTGAGAATGAATATCGGTCTATATTTGAACTGGTAAGAAAGACTGGGGTCGGGGGCGGCAGGTGGAAATTGAGAAAACATTTCCCGGAAGTGTCTCGGCCAGATTCATAAGGAAAAGTGACTCTACGGCAGCTCAGGATGCATGGCTACTCTGCAACCAGGCTCTTCTGCCTTCCTGACAGACGCTCCAAGCTCCCTGCTACCAGCCCCAGGGAGTGGTGTCTACACTGTGCCAGTTAAGTCACTTGCTTGCCTCTGCTTTTCCTCCAAGATTCCCCAGACCTGACCAGAAGAGCCTGTTCCCCCAGACCAAGCAAAGCCACTAACTCAAATGATGCTAGAAGCGAGGACAGGAAACAGCTAGAGCAGGTGTTCCCCAGATCCTCTGCCTGGGTATTCTGGGGTCAGAAATGGAGTTAGAAGCCATGAGGGACTCTGTCTCTGATAATGTGGGATGTGAGTTTGATCACGAACAATCAGCAAAAAAGGAAGGGATAGAAGACCCCTCTTCAGCCACCTACTTCCCAGGCATCACTTGAGACACAGAAATGTCAGAATATCAGTTTCCTCTGAGAAAAATGGCATAAGGGGTCAGTCACACCCTAGTAGAAAGTGAGTTAACATTTTTATCAAGAGAAGCAGATCTCAAACACTATAATCTTAAAGAATCTTAAGGAAGCAAACCTCCCAGCTATGTGTTCCACATTTGCCAGTACCAACCTTCCATAGCCAGACTCAAGTTAAATGATCACTAGCCTTTGGGTAAGTGATAGAGATCCATAAAGCTGCTTATAACAAATTGTAAAGCTAAAGATGGGCCAATGTCAGGAGGGTTTTTGTTGTTGTTGTTGTTGTTTGTTTTGTTTTTGCAAGCAGAAGACAAGTAAGATGTAAAAAAAAAAAAAATGCCAATATGAAACAAAAAAAATCTACAAAAATATCGTTGAGTCCATTTGGTGTTGGCCACCTGCTGCTGCCTTATGTATGGTTTATCTACTCAGTGAGACTTCACTGGAGAAAACTACTTTTCCTTTGTAAACATTTGTCAATTGTAGATAGCTTCTTGGTTAGGAATGGGAGATCATGTCTATCTCTCCCTCTCAGCACCGGGACTCCTTATGGCTTGAATCCTGTGCATTCTGCCACAGACTCTGTGAGTCGAAATGTGCATCAGTCCTGTTGTATCTGGAAGAACTATTTCCTTGTCCTCCATCCCCTCTGACTCTTACACTTTGTCTGCCTCCTCTTCAAGAGAGTCCCCTGAACCGTGAAGGAGGGGGTTGATGAAGACATCCCACTTAAGACTGAGTGCTCCAAAGTCTCTTGTTCTCTGCACACTGTCCAGTGTGGGTTTCTGTATAGCTCCCATGTACTGCAGAAGGAAACATCTCTGATGCTAGCTGAATGAGACACGGATCTGTGGGTACAGCAGAATATCATTAGAAGTCCTTTTATTGCTATCTTCCTTCAGCAGAATATTAGAATTTGGCTTTCCTCTAGGCTCATGGCCTATCTGGTCTCAGGTTCTTCACCACCCAAGTGGTGTCAGGCATGGGGTCCATCTTGTGGAATGGGCCTTACATCCAATCAGATAGTGGTTAGTAACACCCACAATGCTTGTGCCACTACTGCACCATTCTATCACTGACAAGGGCTTTAACTTAGTCCAAAGCTAACTAGAAAATGACCTGACAGTGAGAGATGCCTCCTACCTTATACACCGCAAGTTCTGGACCACCCAGAGCAACAGTCAACTAGACAACTGGCCACATTATATCCCAGTCAGGAAGAAGAAAGATGAACGCTAGAGGTCATTTTTATTCAGTTTAAGACTTTGTCTTTTGGGGCTGGCGAGATGGCTCAGGGGGTAAGAGCACTGACTGCTCTTCCAAAGGTCCTGAGTTTGGATCCCAGCAACCACATGGTAGCTCACAACCACCCGTAATGAGATCTGACACCCTCTTCTGGTGCATCTGGGAGCCGGAGTGAGCGGAGCCGGCAGAGGTCCTGAGTTCAATTCCCAGAAGCCACACACATGATAGCTCACGTCCATCTGTACAGCTACAGTGTACTCATACCCACAAAATAAATAAAGTAAATCTTTTTTTAAAAAAAAAAAAAAGACTTTGTCTTTTTTATTCAGTCTAAAAGGTCATGCCATAGGATGGCTTTCACCCATCGTTAAAGTGAGTTTCCCACCTCAGTTAACCTAATCTAGATAATACCTCACAGGCATGCCCAGGGGATCCCCTAAGTGGTTCCAGATCCTGCCAAGCTGACAACATTAACCTCAGATCCTCCAAAGTATATTTCTTTTTTTTTAAAGATTTTATTTATTTTATATATATGATGAGTGCACTGTAGCTGTCTTCAGACACACCAGAAGAGGGTGTTAGATCTCAGTACAGATGGTTGTGAGCCACCATGTGGTTGCTGGGAATTGAACTCAGGACCTCAGGAAGAGCAGTCAGTGCTCTTAATCGCTGAGCCATTTCTCCAGCCCAGTATATTTCTTTATACTTGTGCCATTTAAAAAAAAAAATTATTCAGGCTGGAGAGATGGCTCAGCAGTTAAGAGCACTAGCTGCTCTTCCAGAGGTCCTGAGTTCAATTCCCAGCAACCACATGGTGGTTCACAACCATCTGTAATGGAATCTGATGCCTTCTTCTGGTGTGTCTGAAGATAGCAAAGTGTACTCATACATAAAATAAACATGTGCACATTTGGAAGTGAGAAGACAACATTGGAGGTCAATTTTCTTCTCATATGATGGTTCCAAGGATCAGCCTGAGGTTACCAGGCTTGGCAGTCAGCACCTTTATCAGCTGAGCCATCTCACCAGCCTGACTTGCTCTACTAAAGCCGTGGTTTTCTCTTTGTCCTCTTTTCCCTCTTTCCACTCCCTCCTCTGAACACCTATCAAGACCTTCGGCTCACAGCCCTGTTTCTTCTTCTCTCTGATGCAATGAATTGCAGAGTTCCCTTCTGAGACACTTTTAATTATGTTCACCAATAAGTACAAGAATATGCAAAGGGAAGTTTGGTGACAGGTTTATATAATATCAAAAAGTCTGGCTTTTCACACTTTATCCTACCTAGGTCCCAGTTCCAACAACTTTTCAGTGTTCCCAGATAACATCTACCTTAAAATAATTTGTGTGTGTGTAAGGGATTTTTATCACTCCCACCTTCCAAATGAAGAAAATGAGTTCAAGGTCACACAGCTATTAAGTGATGAGATCAGAGCTGGATCGTGGATCTGATTGGCCCTAATGTCATTTAGGTTTCTTGCCAGTCTGAAATGAAAGAAGTCAAGGTACATAGCCCATGTTCATTAATCAAGAACTCAACTAATTAGATGGTTCACAGCAACCTCCAGCTCCAGGAGACCTAACATCCTCTTCTGGCCTCTGCAGGTACTGCAATTACATGTGTTCATAGGACACAACACACTATACACTACACACACACACACACACACACACTACATAATTAAAAAATTTTAAACTTAAAAAAGAAAACTAGTGGGCTGGGCAGATGGCTCAGTGGTTAAGAGCACTGATTGTTTCCCAGCATCCACATGGTCGCTCACAACCATCTGCAATGGGATCTGATGCCCTCTTCTGGTGTGTCTGAAGAGAGTGTACTCACATTCATAAAATAAATAAATCTGAGAGAGAGAGAAAGAGAGAGAGAGAGAGAGAGAGAGAGAGAGAGAGAGAGAGGAAGAAGAAGAAAAAGAAGAAGAAGAAAACAAAGAAAAAGAAGGAGAAGGAGAAGAAGAAGAAGAAGAAGAAGAAGAAGAAGAAGAAGAAGAAGAAGAAGAAGAAGAAGAAGAAGAAGAAGAAGAAGAAGAAGAAGAAAACTAGCTAAATACAAGCCAGTCAACCAGAAAGCAGCATCCTTCTATGGTCTCTGCTTCAAGTTCCTGCTTGAGTCCCTGCTCTGGCTTTGCTCAACTCAACATTCAACCCACAATCTGAAATAAACCCTTTTTTTTTTTTTTTTTTTTGGTCAGAGTATTTTATTGCAGCAACAAAACTGAAACTAGAATATTTGGGTACTGTTGATATCCAAGTGTGAAATTCTCAGAGAGAATAGAAAAGCCACCCTCTCCATCCCTCTCCACAACTCATACCTGCCTTGGTTCACTTGGGGGCCTATACCAGAATAGCAAAGCATGGTGGGCTTACAAACAATGGAAACTTATTCTCAGAGTTCTCAGAACTGGATGTCCAAGATGGAGGTATCGACAGGTGAAAGCATTGGCTCACAAATGAGACTCTTCTCAGCCTATGATGAGTACTGGATAGAAGGGCTTGCCAAAGAAAACGATCCTGAGGCTTTGTTTTGGGTGTGTTATAGAGTAAACAGCTCCAGAGGGGTTTATCACTTTCTGTAACACTTTGTTTTCTAACTATGGGTAAAAGATGGATGTGAACTGGGGCTTACTGAAGGACCAAGCTTAGCCATGGCCATGTCTAAGCCTCAGATATTTTGTCTCGATCAGCTTTATTTTACCACTGGTTCCACATTTTTGTTTGCATGGCTTGCTTGGGTCTAGATATTAGAGACCTTTTAAATAAAAATACTGACACTGCTTGGCTGAGTGCACTGCATATTACACAAGGGTAGAGCCTTTATCCTAAGTAATTCCAGGACTCCTACGGCAGCAGAGGCCATGCTCTGCTGTACTCAGGGCAGCTGGATGGAATCTCTGGATAGAAGATCACACATAAAATTGACATTTTACCGCCATAAAAGTTAAAATAAATTACTGCATGCAAAACAAGAACCAAAGCTTTCTCAGCATCCTCATATGGCAGAAATGCCAAGAGAGCATCTTAAAGTCTCTTTTATGACAGCACTAATCCCATTGATGAGGGCTCTGCCCTCATGACTCCATTGCCACCCAAACCCCTCTCATCTAAAGGTTATCACCCTGGAGGTTAGGTTTCCAAGTGAATTTTAAAGAGATAAACATTTTAGTGTATATTCTTCCATTCTCATCCCCTGAAAATCTATGTCTTTCTCAAATATAAAATATATACATTCCATCTTCAAAGTCTTTATTCATCCCAGCAACTCAAAATTCTAAAGTTCCTCTTAGTGCCATTTAAGTCAGACAGAGAGAAACTCAAAGAACAATATATGTTCTTTGAGGTGCAGGAAGCAGAGGAAACCCTGAATGAATGAATTTCTAAGTGAATGTGTATTCGACATGGGCAAGCATAATCTGTCAAGTACTCCAAGACCAATTGGCCCCTGGAAAGTTGGCAAAGCCGTTGCCCAGGCTCAAAGACAAAGCTTTCCTCCAGGGTCCATGTATAACTGTATGAATGATCAAGCCATGAGTGCAAAGACTAGCAGCTTTGATTTCCTCCTCCCAAATGTTTACATCTCCAACTGCTTGCCTGCAGAGACCTCCTAACAGAATTGGCTAACCCTTTCCTCCACGCTGTCCCTAATCCCCATGCTAAGGTTCCAGGCTGCAGTGATAGCATTGGAGAATCCCACCCAGTCCTGCCGTCAATGTGTGTGTGTCTGTGTTTCCTATATCCCCTCTGCTCCCCTAGCCAGGATTCTGGGAGGAAATGGTACGAAGACAAAATGTCTCACCAGGTAACGACCTGTGAGGTCAAACTAGTCACAAGCTTTCAGAACCTCCCCAGTAGTCGGGCTAGGGAGGTGGCTCAGTGGACAAAGTGCTTACCACTCAAGCACAAAGACCAAAGTCAGATCCTCATAACCCTCCAGGTGTAGAACTGTACACCTGGAATTCTAGTCTACCTACAGCCAAATGGGAGGCAGAGGCAAGAGATTCCCAGGAAACTCTGAGGCCAACTAGCCAGGCTTATACAGCAACGAACAAGAGGCTCTCCATCAAACGAGGTAGATGGCAAGGACGCACACTCAGGATTGTCCTCTGACCTCCCCATGCATGCCCTGGCAAGCATGTGCCCACATTCACACAAGAACAGACATACACATTATACATACACACAGAAAGTAAACAGACAAGCCTAGACATTCCTTATCCAGAAAGGAGAAATAAAAAAGAAGGAAGGGCAGACACATTCCAAGTGACTCCAAAATCTTGAATAAACCTTAAACTTATGGCTCAATCATTGTTCTCTTTGCAGGGCATGATGGTACAGGCCTGTGATCCCAGCACTGTAGAAGCTAAGGCAGGAGGGTAACAAGTGTAAGGCCAGCCTGGACTTACATATAAAGACCATGTCTCAAAAAAAAAAAAAATTGTGGGGCTGGAGAGATGGCTCAGCGGTTAAGAGCACTGACCTCTCTTCCAAAGGTTCAAATTCCAACAACCACATGATACCTCACAACCGTCCGTAATGAGATCTGACATCCTCTTCTGAGGTGTCTAAAGACAGCAACAGTGTACTTACATATAATAAGTAAATAAATCTTTAAAAAAAGAATCGTTTCTTTTTCTCATTTGCTCAATGCTGTGGCTTCATCCCACTGAGGAGATAAAGTCGTGCCCCACAGCTCAGTGGGAAAGCCATGCACTTAAGCTCTGCTTGGGTCCTAGAGGGCTTGGCCACTGAGGTCCTAGGTTCCTCCTGCTCTCAGGCAAGCTTGATCTCTGAGGTCTAGGTGGAGGTGGCCATGCCTACTGGAGTCTGCTGGGCACAGCACATGCCACCGCTCTGAGAGGGTCCTAGCCGTGAGGCTCGGTGTGTAGCCCAATGGCCTACAGGATAGAGAAAGGAGGATCTGTTCATTATAACCACTCTGCTTTAGGGACCTTCGCACACTGGCTCAGTAATAGGAGCTCAGGCCTAAAAATCTCTCAATTGCCTTCAGGATCATTTTTCACTGTCTTGAACAATATTTCTAGCTTTTTGTCAAGGGAGTTAACAAATGTCCCTTCTCAAATGGTCATTTAGCCATGCCCTAGAATTCTCTAAATAGGCATTCTTAGCCTCTTCAGTACATGCAGGCCTGCCTACACCCATACCACCCTGAATGTGACAGCTCTCATCTAACTGTGTACAGGATGAATGTTCTACAAACCTTTACATTCTGTCGTCTTTTTTAGCGTCCGTGCGTGCGTGCGTGCGTGCGTGCGTGCGTGCGTGCGTGCGTGCGTGCGTGTGTGTGTGTGTGTGTGTGTGTGTGTGTGTGTGTGTGCGCGCGCGTGCGCACACATTATAAGGTCATCTGTGAATGATAGGCATGTGTATATAATGCCCTTGTGTGTGAAGCCCAGAGGTTGACACTGGTGTCTTCTTCCATTGCTCTTCACGTTATATATTGAAGCAGAGTCCAGCACTTGAACCCAGAGGTCACCTATTTAGCTGGCTTAGATAACTTGCTTGTGCGGGGGGAGTCCTGCTTCTGCCTCCTGTGCAGATCACAGGTGGACTGCATCACCACCAAGCATTTATGTGAGTGCTAAGCACCCCAAACTCCTAACCTCATGATTACATTGAAAGCCCTTACCCTCTGGGTCACCTCCCCAGCCCCTAAGTTCTAGTCTTCTGTGATAAACAGTTCTGTCTTTAACTTATTTATTTTTCTGTTCTTCAATTTTACTATTTACTAATCTGATTTTTTAACATTTTGTGCAAAGATTTCCTCGGGTAAATATTCCATTTCATTCTTACACAAAACACTAGAGCACAAACGCCACGGAGCCGACTTCTTTTTTAACTAGTTGTTCAATAACGTGCTCATCATTTCTGTGACCTCAGCAGAATGGCCTCTGCCACCCATATCCCTTCCATCATTCTGTCCATCGTTGCACGGGCACCCCTAAGATCAAGGCTGAGTCCCAGCTCTCTCTTTTCTTTCTGAGCCCTTACCAGGATCTTTCTTAACATCGGTATTTTCGGCATGGCACTCAAAATTCTCCTTGACTCTACCCGTGACCCAGTTCCAAAGCTTTTTCCAACATGTAGATATTTGTTACTGCAATGGCCCACTTCTCAGGGCTTATTCTCTCAGCTGTCAGGCTGTTATAACACAGTAGACTGGGCAGCTTCTACAGTACAGGAATATGTTTCTTGGAGTTTGAAGACTCAAACATGCCACATTAAGGCACTGGAGTCTGTGCTTGTTAACAATCCAGTTCCGATTTGGAAGTAAGCATGTTCTGATAACAGAAGTCTACAGGAGCTCTCTAGAGTCTCCGTTATGAAAGTACCTATTTCATGCATAAGAGCTACACCTTTATCATCTAGGCACTTACCAGAGGCCCCGCCTACAAACAGCCACATGGGGATTAAAATACAACATGGGAATTTTCAGTGAGTAGGAACGTCCAGTCTAGGATGATAACCAGGGCTGTTGAACGTGTAACAAAGCAACAATGAGACTAACCGAAAGGGCTAGGAAAGCAGAAAAAACAGGAAGATGGCGTCTTCTAAGAGTTGCCGCAAAGCCAGCCGACCACAAGCTCCTGAGAGGCCCAGAGGGTCCAAATCCAATAAAGGGACAGATTTCTCACATAAATCTATGCAAACGGTATGCCTGCAGGACAGTCGGGCTGGAACACTTCTCAGGGTCTCTGCACTCTAGCAAGGTGTGGCCTGAACCTTCCCACCAAGTTGGAAAGGGTAAACATATGGGAAATCAAGAATAATGTGAAGCTATTTCATCTGTATTATAATTATATTCAATTAAATTCAATCAGCAATAACCATCCACTAACCCCTGCAATACCCCTAGCGATACACTCTGAGCGGTGGAGGAGCGCCAAGAGTGAACAAGGCGCGGCTCCTGCCACCAGGAGCTTATGATGAATAAATCACAGACTAGTAGAAAAATTTGCTTTAGGCAAATTGATTTCCTCAATTGACTTTTGGTGAATTTAATTTGGCTAAATGACTTTGGGGAATTGAACTTCAGCAAATTGATCTGCCGCCTATGTGAACAACTAACTTCAGAATATCATAAGTGGTATAAAAGGAATACAGATAGGAGTCCTCTGCAGCCAACAGGTGAGAGAGATTCATGTCTTCCTCTGGAGCCAATAGGGGCATTGGAGGAGGTCTTGAGGAACATGTAGGAGGCTAGCATGTGAGAGATAAAAGTGTTAGTCCCATCTTTTTTTTTTCTTTTTTTTCTTTTTGTTTTGTTTGTTTTTCAAGACAGGGTTTCTCTGTATAGCTCTGGCTATCCTGGGACTCACTCTGTAGACCAGGATGGTCTCGAACTCAGAAATCTGCCTGCCTCTGCCTGCCTCTGCCTCCCAAGTGCTGGGATTAAAGGCGTGCGCCACCACTGCCCAGCTCCATCTTATGAGTCAGTTCTAAGACTCAACGTGACAGAGATCTTACCCACATTCCCTTAAACAGATTTTAAAAAAAAAAAAGTTCTTTATCCTGCTCTCATATCAAAACATGGCTGCTCCAGATAGCCAGAGACAAGGAGGCTCGCTAAATTAAAACAGCTATGTTTGTGTTTTTATGGGGTTTTTTTCCAGTCTTCTCATGGGACCTCTATTTGCCATCCAGGTTCTCTGCATCCGCCAACACCCCTAACTAAATAAAGAACACGACTGGCAGGCATGGGCGGTTGAGAATACTCCTCAGGCTATCAACCCTGTCTAAGACAACAGCTATTCTCCAGCTTGCAGAAAGCCCCTGACCTTAAGATCTTCTTCCCAGTTTCCTGTTCTCCATAGGGTAGCTCTCCCCTTGCAAAGAAAAGCAGACCACCCTTAAAGTGTGTGTGTGTGTGTGTGTGTCTGTCTGTCTGTCTGTCTCTCTGGTCTGTCTGGCTCGCTCTCGGTGTCTGTGTCTCTGGCTGCCTGTGTGTGTGTTGTCTGTCTGTCTGTCTGGTCTCTCTGGCTCTCTCTCGGTGTCTCTCTGTGTCTCTGGCTGTCTGTGTGAGTGTCTGTCTGTCTGTCTGTCTGGGCTCTCTGGCTCTCTCTCAGTGTCTCTCTGTGTTTCTGTCTCTGTCTGTCTCTGTGTGTGTGTGTGTGTGTGTGTCTGTCTGTCTGTCTGTCTCTGTCTCTCTCTGTCTCTGTCTCTCTGTCTCTCTGATTTTCCACAGGTGAAAACAAACAAACAAACAAACAACGGAATTCCCTAGGCAAGTGGCTGAGGCTGCTGAACATCCGGCTCATTCATGACATCACTCAAGTGTATCTTTTTTTTTTTTTTTCTAAATACCTTTCCTCCTCTCTGTCTCTTTCTTCATGGAGCCTCCACCCATGAAATTGAAAGATTTCTGGTAGAAATTCCTTTGTTGCATCAGCTTTGGAAATATAGATTACAGTATTCTGTGAAAAACATTTATTACCCTGAACTGTGACTCAGGCGTTGTTGCATTTCTGGGGTTATAGATTTTCTTTCAGCTAAACTAAGGCTCTAAGTCACAGTGACAGTTGTAATGTGTGTAATACCACAGTACCAGATTCTATTACACACATATTTTTGCTAGAGGTTTACGATGTTAAAAATATTTCTTCTTTTTTCCAATACCTTTCCGTACCTGTTGTGTAAATATATTAGAACCTATAACACCAGAGTCAATTTCCAGATGAAATGTGCACAGCAACAGTAGTTTGTCCTTTAGAGAAAAAAAGGGAGAGAGCAGGAAGGGAATGCTGAGCGCCAGCTAATGATATTCAAGCACAATATTGAATTGTAATAAAAGATGAATGAGAGAAAGTGTGTGTCATTGTGAGGGATGGAGAAGGTTACAGAAAGCTGAGGCCAAGAAAGGATTTATCATGGATGTTGCTGCAGGCATTGTGTTGAAAAAAAACCTTCAGACTTATTTTGCAAGAGTATTTTATGGAAAAGCAGAGTGGTCTACAGAGGAAAGAATTTCTAAAGATTATCTTTTATGCAAGATTAAGATAAAACTTAAGAAATATGTGAGAAAAATCTCAACCGACTCTCATGGGGGCGGAACTTCAAATTTATCAATGGGTCTCGTCAGTCCCATAAACGCGAGACGAGGTCTTTGTTAAAGGGCCAGCCAGCCAGCGGTGCTGTAATTTTTCAAGGTACGAGAGACTCGCTGAGCAGAGAATGAGGTGGGCTTAATTAGCACACCCAGTGGCGAGGCCTTCATCCCTTAGAGTCTTGCCAACAAATCTTTCCACCTTTCCTTAGAATCCAAACTTCGTTTAACACTGCAAACAGTTCCGCTGAACATTAGCCACGTTTGCTTTCCTTCCTCAAAAGGATGGAGGGTGACGAATGCTCCTGGGGGCAGGAATCTGATTGCTGATCACTGCGTCATCTAAGGACTGGATAAAAGATAACGAGACCAGAGACATTTTTACATCCTCTTCTGGATGTTTTAACTTTCTTTTCCCTTTCAATTGCCCCCTTAACCAGTCAGTAATAAAAAGCAAAATTAACTAAGTTCTGTCTTATCTCCATTCCATAGCTTCTACATTCATCAGGAAGCGGTAAGCGATAAAAATAATCTGAAAGAGACAGAATGAGTTGAGAAATCAGGAGACAAGTGATTCCAGACAGCTAGCTGCAAAAGCCTCAGTGAGAAAAGAAGTTTGCTTTCAGAATTCACCTCTGGAGACAGAAAGCGCAACTATAGTTTTTGCCTAATTTCAGTTAATTTGGTAATTACTGGGGGAAAAAACCCCTAAGAATAAATGGGTATTATATTTTTCAGCAATGTTTACTTTTATTTTGTTTGTAGAATTTCTGATCTCACCATGTCTTGTTTCAGATACTAAGTCTAGTCTAAGTCTAGATAATACTAAGAAGAAAATATTAAATTACTGTCAGTAATGAGTACCTAATGCTTATTACCTGAGTAGTACTTACCATAATTAATATTTCCAGCAATGATTTAACATAAAAGTGCAAATGACATCATAGAGTACTTACATCCTTTAATCTGAAGTATTTATCATTTTAATTCTAACTTCTGTGAACTCCTCAAAAGAAATTGATCAAAATACAAGAAAAAAAAAACACACAAAAAAACAAACTCAGATGATTTTTTTTTAATTTTTTAGGTGTAAGGGTGCTTTGCTTTAATGTGTGTCAGTGTACCATATGGCTGGCATTCTGCATGGAAGACAGAAGTCATCAGATTCCTTGGATCTGGAGTTCCAGACAGTTGTAAGCTTCCATTGAGTGCTTGGAATCAAATCCGGGTCCTCTGAGAGAGCTGCTGGTGCTCTTAGCCACTGAGCCATCTCTCCAGCCCCCTTGATCAAGTATTTTACACGACTATTTTCAATCCTAGAGGAGAAAAGGCTCTTTTAGTACGTACATGACAGCTAAATTACCCTTCTGATCCCCAGATAATTGTCACTGTAGCTCAATCCCAGAGGTAAATCATGGTAACCACAGCCCAACAGCTGCCTTGAACCCCAGTACTGGCCATGGATGTATAAGGAGAAGCCTCCTCAGGATTGCAAGTAGAAATACTAAACCAAAAAGGATGTATAGCAAGCATGGCAAAGACACTCCAACCAAGATACATTTATATGATAAAATATCAATTTTGAAAATGATGTATGTGTAGTTTTACCAAATGATATGAAAGCTTATAATATTAAATAAAAGCTGGGTAAAGTGGCACATGTCTTTAGTCCCTGCAGAGGCAGAGAGGCAGAGAGGCAGAGGGACAGAGACGCAAGCAAATCTCTGTGAATTCTAACCCAGCATGGTCTACATAGCAAGTTCAGGGTATCCCATGCTACACAGTAAAATCCTGTCTCAAAAAAATTAAATAGCTGGGCGGGTGGTGGCGCACGCCTTTAATCCCAGCACTTGGGAGGCAGAGGCAGGCAGATTTCTGAGTTTGAGGCCAGCCTGGTCTACAGAGTGAGTTCCAGGACAGCCAAGGCCATACAGAGTAACCCTGTCTCGAAAAACCAAAAATAAAAAATAAAAAAGATTAAATAAATGAGAAGTAAACAAAAGAACAGCAGGCAACAAGTCTGACCAGTTTCAGCCATGAACAAATAATATACATAGAAAAAAATGGAAATGAACAAGGTAAAATGTTAATATTTGCCTCTAACCACTAGCCACATGCTGTTAATTTTGGCTAAGAAAGCAATCCAACAACAACAAAAAAAAAAAAATACTGTAAATTTACCTAAAACATTGAGAGGCTTCTGGGGGGGGGGTTGTTCCTTTGTTTTTGTTTTTTGTTTTGTTTTTGTAACTTTATCATGTGACTTTGGAGCTTTATAGGTAACAACTTCAAAAGGTTGGATACTCTAGACACTGAGAACATAAGCCATTTCTCTGTGGGTTTCTTTGTCTTAGTATATTTCCCAAGTTTTATATAATTAGTATACCTTGTTTTTAATTATTGAAAGAAAGAAACACTAAACAGAAAAGACTGAGTGCAGAGAGTAAAACTGAAATAAACCTACTCAAAAGGAACGGCTAGGGTAAATACGGCCAAGCACCCACTTCAGCCCACGCAATGGCTTCTGATCACCTCCAGGGCACTCCAGCAGTTTGGCTCACAGTTTCTGAGTTTTTTATCACAGTTGGCTGGTTCCACTGATGTGGCCTACACTCCGGCAGAACTTCACGGTGGAAGCATGTGGTGGCACCCATGCTACCTCATGGTGAGAAAGATAAAAAAGGATCAGGACACACCCACAGCTGACCATGTCCTCTAGCTACATATGACCCTCTAAACTCTCAAGATCACACTGCTACCTGGGAACAAAAGTCTCCAACACATAAAGTCTGATGGATACGTTCAGACTCAACTATCACCCTTGCTAATAAGATCTTCACCACTAGGCTGGAGTGATGGCTCAGCGGTTAAGAGCACTGACCCCTCTTCAGAAGGTTCCGAGTTCAAATCCCAGGAACCACATGGTGGCTCACAACCATCCGTAGTGAGATCTGATGCCCTCTTCCGGAGTGACTGAAGACAGCTACAGTGTACTTACATATAATAATAAATAAATCTTTAGACTGGAGTGAGCGGGGCTGACTGGAGAAACCTTCATTTCCAGCAACCACATGATAGCTCACAACCGTCAGTACAGCTACAGTGTACTCATATACATAAAATAAATAAATAAATCTTTAAAAAAAGAAAAGAAAGAAAAACACAGAGTCTAAAAGACAACTGAGAGAAATACCTGAAAATTTAATAAAAAAAAAATCTTCACCATCATCCCAATATAATTTAGACCCTAACCAGTTGTCACATTGTGACGGCTGATACTGGAACAGGATTTAAACCACTTGGGATACAATCACCTGAGCCTGTCTGTGTGGAAGTTTCTAGGTTGAGCTAATGGAGGTGGAAGACCCATCCTAAATGTAGGCATCACCACCTCACAGACTGGGATTCCAGACAGAATAAAAAGGAGGAAGCACGTTAAGTACAAGCATTCATCTGTTTCCGCTTCCTGATAGTGGATGTGATGACCAGACATCTCAAGATCCTACCATCATGATTCCCCCACCATGATGGACTGTACCCTCAAACTGCGTGCCAAAATACACCCATCCTGCCTTAAGTTGGTTTTTGGGTTTTGTTTTGTTTTGTTTTGTTTTGGGCATTTTTTCCCAACAACAGAGAAGGTAACTAATGCACCCACTACATGGGGTTAGCTCCTCTATGATCATACAAAGAAGACTCCCTCACTGAAGGCACATGGACTCGACCAAAAGGAAGAAAATGAACAGAAAACACTGAACTTCTGTCCTTAATATACAAATAAAATGGTCATTCGACCTCAGGATCAATGTAGGTAAGAGGCTGGGAGAAAGGCCAGGATCATTAGTCTGATAGATTCCCTCTACAAAGGAACATGAAGTCAGGAAGGAAAGGTGCCTCTGTCCACCCAGCCTCTCACACTGTTGTACTAAATACTCTGCCCTGGATTTGTGCTGATCAGTCATTACCATAGGATCAATCATTTGACTGCTACATCACAGGAAAGATCTACTTAAAGTCTAGAAAAACAAACACAACGCCCTCCAAAGGGGAGGCAGCAATTTATGCTCGAGGCAACAGAGCAGTGTTTACTTTTGCCCTCCCCTCCACCACCACCTGGTCAACTAACCTCAATTTTTAAAACCCCATAAACCTACTATACAATAGATTGTTATAATGGACATGTCTTTGAAGCATTACTGAAGTTGAGTATCTTTTATGCACTCATTGTGCACTTCAGATTTTTCTACTGTGACTGGCTATCCAGAAACACGGGCTTGTTGCCAGAAATCGCTTCTGGTTCATTTCCACCTCGAACTCAACGCTCTTGCAAACAACTGTAGAGATTTGTGAGCTACCGATATGGGGCCAGAAGTGGCACCTCCAAGAATTAGTTCAGGTTTTCTTCCAGAAAAATAAGGGGGAAGCAAAACAGTTTCTTTGTTTCTGTAATAACTCTAATGAAGTTATTTGCCTATTTATAACCACCACAACAAAACAACAATAAAATAACTAGGAGTTAAAAGTTCAGAGTGAGATTTAACTCTGTTTAATAATCTGGGTTACAAGGAACCCACTAATTCTCTGTAAACTCCAGTGACTTCTTCTCCAAGAAGTAATAGGAGATAAATCAGCCAGTAATTTTTATATATTTTTTTAATTTTACATTTTTTACTAGGAGGCATGCATGTGCCACGGCATATATGTTGAGGTCAAAAGATAACTTTGGGAAATTGGTTCTTTCTTTCCACCATGTGTGCCTGAGGAACTGAACGCTGGTCAATAGGCTTGGAGACATTTAAATGGTCCTTAAGAAAGCCCGGATGCTGCTTGTCGAGGGCTGGGGAGCATCAGGAAAGCATCAGGAGAGGAAGAGCTTGTCCTGCTACGCCCCGCTCCACCCCGCCTCACCCCGCCCCGCCCCGCCTCTGCCTCACTGATGGCCTGTAGGGACTTCGAAACTCCACAACTATCCTCTATGAAACGTTGCTCTGTCCTTACTGTGATGCAGTGCTGTCTTATGACTTTGGGGAATTACTCATAGTATTGATGTCTGGTGAATTAGCATAATGGTTTTTTAGTTCTTTGTGAGGGATATTTCAGACTTCTGTTAGGAACCGTAAAGAAACAAAAAATGATTCACTATCCTGAGACAATCTCTCTCCCCCTTTTTTTTAATTCAAAAATCCTGCAGAAAACTGTAGGAACTCTCTTTGTAGAAGAGTCTCAAAATTCACAGCATGGCAATGGCTGCATTACCAGCGTCAACTATAACATTGGGGTTTTTTCCTGAGTCTGTCCCAGAAGGCTTTGTTCCCATTCACACAAACCTGAACAAGGAGTCACTCATAAAGAACATTCACACATTAAAAAATAAAAATAAAAACTTGTGGGAGATGTTGAAAAAGGAGAGCGACATCACTCATTTCGAGGACAGCACAACATTTTCTGAAGGTTCTTCTGATTGGTCAACTCTGGGAATTCCCATTTCTCCATTTCCACACCAGGTGGAAGGTAACCAGGTAACCAGGTTCCCTCAGCGCCAGCTCTGTCCACCCTGGAGACAATCCTTGGCTCTCTTATTGCTCTGTGTAATTCTGTTCTGTTTCATCTCTTGTTCCAAATTGAAATCCTCACACTTTTTCCAGCGTCCATGTTCCTTACAAGTTAGATTGATGACTTTTTCCTCCCGAGGGTTTTCCGTTTAAGTCAACACACTTATGAGTCTGTTCACAGCAAGCACTGCTCATTCCCCCAAGAGGAATTCTAGAAACTCTAAGGAACTCCTTGTGGAAGAAAGAGGTTTTATTCAGAGTCTGGAATTGCACATGCTTTCTTGGGCTTATTCAAAGTACTCTTCCCATTTTTACAGAGATGTATCAAGCCTGTTGCCAAGCAAAGACTTGCCTACAATCATGGCTTTAAATTTTTCAGCCAGGAGTGATGGTGCTCATAATCTCATTACCTGGGAGGTGGAGGCAGGAGGATCCAGAGTTTGAGGCTAGTCTTGCCTATGTAGTGAGTTGGAGGCCAGCCTGAGTTACATGAGACCCTGCTTTTAACCCATCAACGTGGGGTGGGGGTATCAGCCATGCCTATAGGAAACCAGAGTTGCTAAATCTGAAAGATATTACCTTTATGTGGAGATCCAAATAATGCATAGGAGGAGGGTAAGGTAATATAGTCCAAAGGATCTCCAGATAGGTTTGGCCTAATTATAATATCAATAGTCTGCTTTGTGGACAGCTGTATCCTTTAAAAGCACATCCTGTCCCCCAAAACAGTAACTTCATCTAGTTGTGTTAAACATATAAATATTGTTTATACTTACCCAATGCTACTGGCTAAAGACCAAAATTCAAGCTTTCTACCACTTGACCCAGCCTGACTTCTCCACCTGCCCCGCCCCTTGGCCTCCTGGTCCTGCTTTCTGCAGAACATACTTCCTCACCAGCTCTGCCTAACACAGCCTGGCCCCTGCTGCAGACACATGCCGGTTTCCTTATTTGGCTTCATTTTTCTTTTATCCCTACTTGTCTGCAGTGAATATGTACTGCTTATATTACTTTCAAAGTTATTTTAATTTTTAGGAAATATTTAGTCTATCTTTCAAAACACAGTTTAAATTTTCCTTCCACCAAAATTATCCCAGATGGAAGAAATGTTAATAATAACAGCTAGCACTCACTGTACTTACAGGGAGCCCACCACTGTGTTCAATGTTTATGTGTAAATATGGTATCTCTTTACTCTTCACACCCACGCTAGGAGATGCTCCCAACCTACAGACCAGGAAACTTAGCGAGAGGTTATTGGTGGATCTCACTGTTACAGCGGGTTGTGATCTAAGCTCACTTATACCGTCCAGCTGCAGTCCTACCAACCCCTTTCCTTAAGCTGGACTGTAAGATAATATTTGCAGGTTGACTGTCTTGTTAGGGTCTCTATTGAAGTGAAGAGACACCAGGACCGTGGCAATTTTTAATAAGGAAAACATTTAATTGGGGCTGGCTTACAAGTTCAGAGATTAGTCCATTATCTGTATGGCTTGATGCATGCAGGCAGATGTGGTGCTGAGAGTTCTATATCCAGATCTGAAGGCAGCAGGAAGTGACTGTGACACTGGGCATGGCTTGAGCATCTGAGACTTCAAAGCCCACCTTCTAGTGACAGACTTTCTCCAACAAAGCCACATCTACTCCAGCATGGCCACACCTCCTAATAATGCCACTCCTTATGAGCCTATAGGGACCATTTTCTTTCAAACCACTACACTGTCTCATATCATAAAGAGTTAAATATTTATCTATTTTCCTTCTGCCCTGGAAATCTCTTGAATGTATTTGGGGATCTAGCATAAGATAATGATAAATTGCTTGAGTTTTCCAGATAAGAAAACTTAAGGCCTAGAGAGAAATTAAATACTTGCCCAGGGTTCAACAGCCGTGCAGTCAGTCCCTGGTAACTTTGCACACACAACCTACCAATCCTTGATATGTAGCTACCAAATGGATCTCGATGCAGGTTCACCTTTCTCCCTCAGAGTCACAGAGTTTAGTTGTAATTTCACACCAAAGTGAATATTAATAATTGGAAATCTAAATTACAATTTGAGTATTCAGTTTCCCAAGTAGGCAGAGTTCGCTAGATAAAGATTAATACCTAATAGGATAGAGTTCTCTGCCAATGTTTATTTGATTCATACAAAATAATTTTAAAGCACTGCAATATTGGTGGCTATATTAGTAGTGGTAAGGAAGTTTGCATGAAAGATTTTCTTAATTCAACTGAACATCATCAGATTTTTATGAGACTACACATGTGTACAAAAATACTGAAATTTGAAGTATTTTGAATATATTGTATGTATTTAGCAACTGATATTACTAAAATGTTGTTTTTAAGTTACTCCCACCCAGAAAAGCAGCTAGAAATTCTGATTTTAAGCTAGAATCCCTCTCATAAGTTAAGAGTGCTGACTGCAGGTTCTCTCTCCCCTTTGTTGGGTATTTCAGCTAATGTCATCCCCGTTGGGTCCTGGGAACCTCTTGGGAAGGGGAAACTGGGAAAGGGAATAACATTTGAGATATATATAAGTAAAATAACCAATGAACAATTTAAAAAAAAAAAAAGAATGTTGATTGCTCTTTGAGAGGACCTGGGTTTTGTTCCCAGCAACCATATGGTGGCTCACAAGCATCTGTACCTCTCGTTCCAGAGGAATCTGAGGCCCTCATGTGACCTCCAGGGGCACTACCTACATGGTACACAGTCACACATGTATGCAAAACACTTGTACAAATAAAAATAAATCTCAATAAATCCAAGCATGTAGAAAAGCTATTCCCCAAATTAAGACATGTTTATGAATAATTTTATTGCCCTGTGGAGGTTTGGATAGAAATGTCCCCCATAGACTTATGTTTGAATGCTTGGACTATAGGGAGTGGCACTATTAGAAGGTGTGGCCTTGTGGGAGGAAGTATGTCACTGTGAGGGTGGGTTTGAGACTGCAAATGCCCAAACTGTACACAAAATGGCACGGTCTCCTGCTGCCTGCAGATCAAGATGCAGAGCTCTCAGCTCCTTCTCTAGCACCACGTCTGCCTGTGCACCTCCATGTTTCCCACCATGATGACAGTTCAGAGTTCAGAGGACTGGACCTCTGAAGCCATCCCCAATTGAATGTTTTCCTCTATAAGAGTTGCCTTGGTCACGATGTCTCCTCACAGCCATAAAACCCTAAGCACACCTCAAAAAGTTTCCTCATAGTCCTTTGCCTAGTGCCTCATTTTTTAAAGCTGCAAAATAAAATTTGTTTCATGTCTCAACTAAAACTCACTGTTATGCCTGTTATTTAGTTGGGACAATGACACGAATGCCATCGGTGTGAACAAATCTTTATTTACGCTTGTAATTACGTCTCTCAGAGGGATCCCGGAAGTAGAATTGTAGGTCAAAGGATTTTGACTTTGTTTTCCAAGACTGTTAATATGCGTCTTTTCTGTCCATTTTCTCAAAAGGCTGTGCCACGCTGTTACTCAGCAGCCTCTGAAAGGACATCATGGCTAGTGAAGAAGAGCCTCGTCTGCAGCCTTTGTAGATGCAGTGTGTGGAAACGTTCTTGTATATAGTAAACTTGATTGGTATTGTGCACAGTAAATCTGGTTGCTTCTATCACTGAAGTTGAGTGTGTTTAAAGGTATGCTAGCCATTTATAAATCTTTTGTTAATGTCTTTGCCCTTGACTGTGGTCTTAATTTTGAATTACTGAATATTAAGGACTTTATATACAGTGAGGTTGTTAACCTATGTCTCGCATAATTATTGCAGATATTTTCTTCAAAAAATAATTTCATATCTCCAAAAATTCATTTCACTTTTAACACAAAAGGTCAAGGCAGTCTCTTCTTTCTTTTGTGATCAAAAATTAAATACACATTCCAACCAGGGATGTGTCTTCCTCTGCCGTCATCCGCGAAGCTTACGCCTACAGCAGAGACCCTCAGCCAGACATGATGCAGAGACTAAAAGACCTTGGAACACACAGCCCTAAATCAGATGTCTTTATAAAATCCCTCCTCTCAGGGCTCAGGGAATGCCCCCATCCCACCACATAGAAGGAGGAAGAAAGAGCAGGAAAGAGATGGAGGACACCGAGAAAATAAGCTCCCCTGAATCCACAGGACTGATGCACACAGAGACTGAGGCCGCAGGCACAGAGCCTGCACAGGTCTTTACCACATGGGGCCCTAGGGCTGAAAGGAGAAGTAGACACAGCCCCCATCCCTACCCCAGAAGCAATCTCCAATTGATAATCACTTGCAAATAAAAATTTTTCTCTGAGTAAGCCTCACCCAGAAAACAAACTATTCTTAAGGACAGGCTGCACACCCAAAACTAGATGACCAACAGAAAATTAACTCCACAACATCTTTGGAGGTTCTTTATCTCATAATGGGTTTTCCCATTTGTTTATTTAATTTTCTTTTTTATATATTTTTTCTTTCTTTTTTACCCTACAAGTCCCTTGAGTATATATATACTTGAGATATATATATATATACTCAAGTGTATATATATATATATACACCTATATATATATATATGTATATATATATATATATATACACCTTGAGTGTGTGTGTGTGTGTGTGTGTATATATATATATATATATATAGGCTTCTAGTTTAGTGTTTCCATAGGATTCCTGAATGCAAACAAGTGGGTCTCTGCCTATAACTATTTCTTGTGCCTTTTCTTGGACTCTTTTCCTTCCGTTTGTTTGTTTGCTTGTTTGTTTTGTCCTACGTGTTAGTTTTGTTATATTATACCATATTATATTTTATTTTATATGCCTAGTGTGGTGGTTTGGATAAGAATGGCCCCTGTAGGCTCATATATTTGAATGCTTAGTCATCAGGAAGTGTCACTATTTGAGAAGAATTAGGAAGTGTGGCCATGTTGGAAGAAGAGTGTCACTGGGACTTTGAGGTCTTGAAAGCCCATGCCTGGCCCAGGTCTCTCTCTGTCTGCAGCCTACAGATCAGGATGTCGCTCTCAGCTACTGCTCCAGCACCACGCTCCCTGCCATGATGGTAATGAGCTAAACCTCTGAAACTGTAAGCCAGCCCACCATTAAATGCTGTCCTTTTTAAGAGTTGCTCTGGCCATGGTGTCTCTTCACAGCAATAGAACAGTGAGTGACTAGATGCCTGTTTGTTTTCTAATGAGACAGAAGGTGGGTGGATCCAGATATGAGGAGGAGTGGGGAAGAGCTGAGGAGAGTAGAGGGAGGGGAAGCCATAACCAGGATATAGTTTGTGAGGGGGAGGAGCTGTTTTTCAATAAAAGGAAAACGTTAAGTAAAATTCCTATATTTACTACCTAACATTTACTATCCTAGAAATTTTAGGACAGACCTCTTCAATTGTATTTAATTTTATATTTCAAAAAAAAAAAATGATGCTTTTTCCAAGTCTGCATATGATTTAATTGTTACCTCCCAATAAGTCTTTTGAAATAAATCAGAACAAAATTTATCTGTCAGAATACTTCAGTTGAATTTTTAAAATAAAATTTCCTTTAAGAAACTAAAATGATAAGCCTAGGCTTATCTTTAATACATACTGATGAAAGGCTTGTCTCCAAAAGTCACAAAGAACCAATACGTAACAAGAAATCCAAGTACCAAATAAAAAGTCTGCAGAAGAGCCAAAGATCAGAAGACATGCAAGCAGCACAGAAACATGATCACTGTACATCAATATCAGTATACATCGCCAGTGTGGTCCAAACTACAGCACCAAGGGGCTGCCGCTACAACCTACTCAAATGGCTAAAACCCAAAATACCGACACCATCAAAACTCAGCCAAGATAGGACTGCAGGAACTCTCGTCTATAGCTGGTAGAAGCACAAACTGCTAGTTTTGAAGACTGAATGGTAGCCTTTCCTGGAGCATATAGACATATAGTCTTAGCAAAATAATTTAAAACTGGTGTCCACAAAAAAACCTGCATACAAATGTTTATATCAGCTTAATCATGACTACCAAGACTTAGAGGGTGCTCTTTTTCTTTTTCTTTCTCTTTCTTCCCTTCTTTCTTTCTTTATTTCTTTTTCTAAATTTTAATTAGTGTGTGTCTGTATGTGTCTGTGTGTATATGTATATGTATGTGTGTGTATGTGTGTGTGTATGAGTGTGTGTGTCTGTCTCTGTGTGTATGTCTGTGTATGTGTGTGTCTGTGTGCGTATCTGTGTATGTGCATGTGTGTGTATGTGTATGTATGTGTGTGTGTGTCTGTGTGTGTATGTCTCTGTGTGTATGTCTGTGTATGTGTGTGTGCATGACTGTGTGTCTGTGTGTGTCTGTGTGTATGTGTGTGTGCATGAGTGTGTGTCTGTGTGTGTATTGTGTGTCTGTGTGTGTGTCTGTGCATGTGTGTGTGTGTGTCTGTGTGTGTATATGTGTGTGCATGTGTGTGTATGTGTGTGTCTGTGTCTGTGTGTGTGCATGTGTGTGTGTGTATTGTGTGTGTATGTGTCTGTGTATATGTGTGCATGTGTGTGTATGTGTGTGTCTGTGTATGTGTCTATATGTGTATGTATGTGTGTCTCTGTGTGTCTGTGTATGTCTGTGTGTGTGTATGGCTGTTTGTGTGTGTGTGTGTGTGTGTGTGTGTGTGTGTGTGTGTGTGTGTGTGTAGAAGGAGATCAGAGGGGTATCAAGTCCCTTGGAGCTGAAGCTACAGGCATTTATGAGCTGCCTAATGTGGGTGCTGGGAATCAAACTCAGGTCCTCTGCAAAAACAGCATAAGGACTTAACCACTAAGCCATCTCCAGCTCCCAAAATATACTTTAGAAAGTGACTGTATATACAAACTGTGGTTCATATATTCAATGGGATATTGCTCGGTAATAAGAAACAAGCCATCCAACCATGAAAAGATATGGAAGAGAGCCTTTGTGGAGAGACTACTCTGTATAATAGTTTAATGCTGGATACCTGGCATCAAGTGTTTGAGAAAACCTATAGCATATTCAACACAGGAGCAAAGCCTGAAGGAAACTGTGGACTGTAATTAATAATGATGCATCAATATCGGTCCATCAGCTACAACAAATGAGCCAACAATGCAAGATGTTAATCAGAAGGAAAATCATTATGGGACCAGGGGATGGTGTGTGCAAATTCATGGTAGTATCCATTTTTCTATAAAAAAAAAAATCAATTATCATATATGCATATGTGTGTCTTCCACAAAACTAATCACTCTTTGAAAAACTTCCTTGAAACCTGAAATAATCCTCTATAAGAGTTAAGGTCGAGGGAGCTGGAGTGATGGCTCAGGGGTTAAGAGTGCTGGCTGCTCTTCCAAAGGTCCTGAGTTCAAATCCCAGCAACTACATGGTGGCTCACAACCATCTCATAACGAGATCAGACGCCCTCTTCTGGAGCGTCTAAAGACAATTTCAGGTATTTACATATAATAAGTAAATAAATCTTAAAAAAAAAAAAAGAGGTAAGGTCGCATAACAGCAGGATAAGTTAATAAATGAGAGACAGACAGACAGGTAGACAGGCAGGGCTAGCTAGGGTCAGCACCAAGTTGTGAAGAGGTTGTGAAGCCCACCTGATCTGGATTTGAATTCTGTATTTATTTGTATCAACCTGGCAAATTGTTGAGGTTTCTTTGACTTTGATTTCCTTAATTGTATAATAAAGAAAATAAAAAAGATGTATCTTGAGCTTTAAAAAAAAAATGGGAATGAGCCAGAAGATGATGGCACATGACTTTTGTCCCAGCACTCGGGAGGCAGAGACAGGCAGATCTCTGTGAATTTGAGGCCAGCCTGGTCTACAGAGAGAGTTCTAAGAACAGAAGAGCTTCACAGGGAAACTATCTCTAAATGGTCCTCAAAAAAGAAACAAACAAACAAACAAAGATAAAAAAATAAACAAATGAGAGACTTAGCATATGCTCTCACACAAAGTGAGTGAAAAACAGTAGCTATTTCCAATTTTACAGTGATAGCTGTCTTACAAAATGTACTATTTAGTATAATCTATTATTAATAAAAATATTTACTATCCTTGCATCTTTCATTTCAGGTTCTTCTCCCAAGTACTTGGTAGATTTGTTAATATTTGATATAATTAGGAAACAGGTTGAAGTTTAAATTATCTCTACTTATTAATCCATTTAATAAATAATTATGAGGTACCTACTGTGTTCCTGGCTCTAATCTATACACTAGGAGCTCAAAAAAACAGAACAAAATCTCAAACAGCAATCCTATAGAGGGGGAAGAAGCAAATGCTGAGCAAACACACACAATAAACTCTCGGGGAAAGATAAGGGAAAGGAAGGGAAAGCTATACAAAGAGAGAAAGAGTGTGCTTCTCCTAGAGCAGTCTAAAGGAAATGAAGGGGAAGGGGTGTGCCTTGGGGAGGAGTCAACCTGGATAACAGAGCAAAGTCCCCCCACCCCTGCCCAGGAAGGAGTCAAGCCCTGGCAAAGAGGAGTGCCAGCAGCAACCAAGGGAGAAGAGATGTGCCAGGAGGTAAAAGGGCAAGACATATGGGAGGCCAAATCACTTAGTTCAGGCTTGGAATTCAAGTCCCAAAAGACAAGAGAAACCACAGGAGGTTTTAGAACAGGTAAACACTGTGATCAACTTGCATTTAAATAACTTTATCCTAAGGGGTTTGGATAGCTCAGTTGGTAGAGCATCAGACTTTTAATCTGAGGGTCCAAGGTTCAAGTCTTTGTTCAGGCAGAATCTATTTTGAGCTCCTAAATAAATGTGAGTCCAAGCATGACAAAGGTAGAAACCTCCCACCTAAGTAAAACCCACAGAGTTAGCAAAAATGAACAGAAATTAAATCAGACGTCATCCAAGCAGTGTCAAATCATCTCCAAGATAATTCCTAACATTTCCAGGGAAGAAGAAGCTACCTGTAGTTGGGGGGGGGGGGGG
>NW_022196912.1:69456557-69494662 GCF_008632895.1 Mastomys coucha
GGGTGGGGTAAGCAGTGTATTATATGAACAATACAAAAATCACATAATAAAACCCATTTTGTGTAATTAACATATGTTAATAAAAAATGTTCTTAAAGTTGAATACCAGCAATAGCCATATGATTGGTTAAAGACACAAATATTGTAATAGTATTTCTTCCTAATGTGACTATGAATAAACATGAGTATAAATTACTCAAAAGTATCTATGACCTCCTACAAGTTATATTGCTCACCCTCCAAAAAGAAATTACACTGAAAGTCTAATCTCCAATGGCCCACAATGTGATGATATTTGGAAAGAGTTCTTGTGAATGTAGCTGGTTAAAATGATGTCACACTAAATAAAGTGCAGTAGACCACTTATTGAATAGAACCACAGTGCCCTTACAAAGAAAACAACCTCGTGTAGACAAAGGACACAGTTAGAAAGACATAGGAAGACAGAGGAGCAGAATAAAGCGGCACTGCCTCAAGCCACGGGACTCCACCAGAAGCTCACACAAGGCAGAGAGGACTCTCCAAGGGTTTGTGGGGAGCACAGCCGTGATAACACCTTCACTTTGGACTTCTAACTTCCTAAGCAAAGTATCCTCCCTCCTCTCCACCTACTTGCCTTCCAAGGGCTGGAGGAAACTGAGTCAGCCCATCTTTAGGCCACAAACCACCCAGCCTGTGTCCATAAAGACAGGTTAGGGAATACTTGGTTGCAATGACAACGGTGTAGATTGACTTTTCTTTTGTTGTATTCAACACAGAAAAGAGAAGCTCTACCCCAGAAATCCTTGCAATCCACACTTATCCAGAAACCAGTCTCTGGTTCGCTCTGTGGGAAATGAGGCCGCTAAGGGGAAGTCATCAGTGAGGGAAGGACGTTCTGGTAGCATGTTTAATTACGATACGGCAACGACTGTCTCTTACATAGGAATTCAGCATGCCAAGATTTACAGCCCTTAGCAGTTTTGCCTTTGTTGTCTCAAGCAGCCTTCTTTCTGAAGTTTGCCTGTGGAGCTCTGTTCAACTGTGTCATACTGCCCCCTACTGCTTGGGTGTCATGATGTCCTCCTGGCTGCTCCCACTTGGCGCTGGTTCTGAGATATGGCTTTGGCAGGGATTAGAAAGCCTGACCTCTGAGCACAGAACCTCTGGGACGTAGGAGAAATGGAAATCTTTTTTTTTTTTTCTTTTTTACCCCCTTAATGAAAAGCAGTAAACAACATATATATGTTTGTTTGAAAACACAACCTCTCCACTTGCTTCAGCTTGAGAGGAAAATCAAGTTTCCAGAATAAGGGGATAGTTTTCTTTCCTACTTTGTGAGAGCAGCCAGGGTCTTCAAGACATCCTCCCTTCTCATGATGTGACAAGAGAGAAACCATGTAAGAGAAGCTAATGAAATTTTAACTAATCCAACCGGCCAGAAGAAAAGCGCAGTGCTACAAAGGGGACCCCAGAAACGGTGGGCTTGCTTTCTTGCACCAAATACACAGCACAGAGCTTTGCATAGCCCCTGGCGCATGCAAAGCATGCGCGCGCATGCGTGTGCCCAGCCAGCCCCTCTCTGCCTTAGCTTCTTTGCCACTTCCACAGCGCTGTGGCCCCCAGCCTGCAGGAAGGGTAGAACTGGAAGTGAGTGGTTCCGACTTTAAAGCAGAAAGTGATTCTCAAAGTACTCTGCTGGGCCTCTAGAACAAAAACAGTAATTCAGAACATACTCCCCAGCCCCAGCTGGTGTTTTTAAAGATTGTTAGATTAAAAACAAAAGAAAAAAACCTAACTCCTGCTCTCCAGCAGCAAAGCCTCCGTGGCACCCAGCGTACACTGAGCCTAGGCAGGCCTTCCGATAGCCCACCCACGCACCACGTTTGGCCTTTGGTCATAGTTTGGCCATAGACATGTGTGTCCAGTTGGTCCAGAACTGGCTCTCAAGGGACTTTTAGATTCCTGTGGCCCTTGTGTGGCAGGAGCCTTGCTTATATATGTCTGTACTCCTTGTTCACCACTATGCGGGAACTGGGAGACGCGCACCACGGGGTAGGGGTGTGGTCCTGGGGGGCAGTGTTCAGTGCTTGGGCCAGTGCTCCCTGGGGAACGAGGAAGAATACCTACGCTTACAACACAGAGAGTCTCCAAAACTATGCCACAAAAGATTTAATATTGCATGGTCCAAGAGAATAGGCCAGCTGCTGTCTTTGGCTCTCCTCCATTTCTCACTCCCATTCATAAAATCTTTAAAGAAATCATGTGCTGCTTTCTCACAGTACGGATCAAACTGTTCTCTGAGACAGGAGGAAGTTGGATTTAAACGCCAGTGGCTAGAAAGGGCTTGACCTGTCTTTCTAGCTACTTTGTTGCCTCTTAACTCTCCTTATCTAGCCATTCCCACCACGAATCAACAAACTATAACCAGGCCTCTCAAGTGATGGCAACATGCAAGGGAGGCAGGGGTGTCACAAAGTTTTCTATCTGGCATGAGTGGGTTTAACTGACACAGCACTCCCAGAGACATGGGGCCTACAGCACTGTCTCTTCCTGAGACCTGGCTTTGAGTGTTGAACATATGACAGTGTTTAGGAGAGTCATTTAGTGAGAGAACCCAATTGATATTTTTTCTTCTGCGTTTTGTTGTTGTTGTTGTTTTGGGTTTTTTCCTTTGTTTTGTCTTAAAATTTATTTATTTTTATTTTCATGTGCATTGGTGTTTTCCCTGCATGTATGTTTGTGTGGCGGTGTCAGAATCCCTGAAAATGGAGTTAAAGACAGTTATGAGCTGTCCTGTGGATGCTGGAGATTGAACCCGGGTCCTCTGGGGTGCTCTTGACTCTGAGCCATCTCTCCAGCTCCTATTTTGTTTTGTTTTTGACACGGTGTCTCACTGTGTAGCTGTAGCTGGCCTGGATTTCACGGTGTAGACCAGGCTAGCCTCAAACTCCCAGAGATCCTCTTGCCAATGCTTTCTGAGTGCTAGGAATAAATGTCTGACTAGCTAGCTGAGTTTTGGTGGGAGGTGGTTGGTTGGTTGGTTGGTTGGTTGGTTGGTTGGTTGGTTGGTTGGTTGGTTGGTTGGTTTGGTTTAGTTTGGTTTGGGTTTTTGGTTTTTTGAGACCCAGTTTCTCTATGACAGCCCTGGTTATCCTAAAACTCACTTTGTAGACCAGGCTGGCCTCAAATTCGCAGAGATCTACCTGCCCATGCCTCCTGAATACTGGGATTAAAGGCATGCACCACCACACCCAGCCTAGCTAGCTGTTCTTAAATGATATTTTCCACATGCCAAAAACAGTTCTGTTACTTTTCTCATATTATTTCATTTCATGATACATCTAACAACCACATTCCCATCTTACAGATGACATTCAGAGATTAAAACATTCACGACAACAGAAAGCAGTTTGGGATGGTCACATAGCCAGTGTACTGGGTAGTCTTACTTCAACCTGACACAGACTAGAGTCATCAGAAAGGAGGAAACCTCAGCTGAGAAAATACCTCCATTCAAACTGTAGAGAAACCTCTAGGGCACTTCCTTAATTAATCATTAGTGGGGGAGGGCCCAGCCCATTGTGGGTGGGACCACCTCCTGGCTGGTAGTTTCGAATTTTATAAGCAGACAGGCTGACCAAGTCATGATGAGCAAGACAGTAAACAGCATCCCTCCAGGCCTCTACATCATCTCCAGGTTCTTGTCCTGCTTGAGTTCCTGTCCATATCCTTCAGTGATGAATAGTGATGTGAAAGTATGAGCCAAATAAACCCTTTCCTCCCCACGTGGCTTTGGTCATGGTGTTTCCTCACAGCAATCACAACACTAAGACAGCCAATAAGTGTGATTTGGACAGGTCACAAAGCTGGCTGGTGTGATTAAGCAATCGCAGAGCATTGTGACCGGGACTAAAAGGAAACCTGCCTCAGGTCAGTGTCCTCTCAAGCTCCTGCACGGCCAGCATGTCACCATCTCCTACGGACACGGACACGACATCACTGGAACTTTGCTCTTATGGGCAGAGTGGCTCTAAATGCTTCAGATACCGTAACTGAACATGTGTTTGTGGTGTTAAACGCCGTGAAGATTATACTTGGCTCTAGGTAAAAATGTTAAGTCTGGGAAAGGGCATCAGCCTGAACAAAAGTGAACCTACTGCTGTGAATTTGGGAATTTGGAAATATCCGGAAAGTCAACAATTTTATGGGGTGTGTTGAGGGCATCTATTAACAGTTATGCATGTAGATAAATACAACATACTTACTTCTTGGCCCCAAGAGTCTCATACCGTGAACCCACTGTATAACATAAAATATTCTGGGTAACCCAACTGAGGGTGTTCAGTGAAGCAGCCAAAGCCCGAAGAAGCTAAACTGGAGCCGAGCCTTAGGTGATGAACACAAATGAGAAGAATTTTTAGGCAGATGAAACAAACTAAGACTCAGAGGCATAAATGAGCATAACAGACCTGGGGAAACCTTTTTCCACTCTGCATGCATGTGTCTGTGTGTAGTATGGGGAAGGGGCATGTGTGCACACACCCATTTTTACATGTGTCAGGGGTCTTCCTCTAACACCTCCTCTTTATTTTCTGAGACAGTATGAACCTGAAGCTCACCATGTCAGCTAGATTTACCATCTGCACCCCCACCAGCCTGGGGATACAGGCATACACTGCCACGCCCAGATTTTACATCATGCTGGGGGTTTGAACTAGGGGCTCACGTTTTTTGCAGCAAGCACTTTGCCCACTGTGCTGTCTCTCTTGCCACAGGAACTTCTTTAATTAATTTCTTAGGTTAACATACAAAACAATATGTTTCATCCCGGCATCTTCAGTGTTAGTATATTTTCTTCTCGTTCTTTCTCTCCCCTACCTCTTTCTCCCCATCCATGCTCCTTCCCAACCTGCTCCACTGGTTCCCTTCCTTCCCCAAGTTAGTTCCTTCTACTTCCTTACCATCAAGCAGTATACCATCACTATATTTCTCATCTCTGCTGGTTCCATTTCCTGGATATGGGGGATCATGCTGTAGTGGACACAGAAGTGACAGTGTCTCTGCAGTGAGATGTCTTGAGGTCCTTCAAGCATTCACTCAAGAGTGGTGTAGTTGAAACCCAGGAAGTTTACCTGGACCATTAGCAGCATGAGGGTGAGAACTGAGTTTGGCGTGTTCAACTGTATCCCTGGACACCAGCGCACAGTGGGCACACAAACACTATTGATGGAATGAAGGGAGACAGAGAAACAGAGACAGAGACAGACAAGAGTAGGTGAGAGCAATGAGAGCAAGAGAGAGGACTGAACTGAAGAAATACTGACCAGAAGCCTTGAATCCCAGCATTCAAGAGACAGAGGTCAGCAGATCTGTGTGAGCTTAAGTCCAGCCTGGTCTACATAGTAAGATACTGTCAAAAAAAAAAAAAAACAACAACAACAAAAATCCTCACAAGGAGTTGAGACTTTTGCTTCAGGGTGAATGGGGGAAACGTGGTTGGAAAAACTAGAGAGCAAAGGTAGGAAGGGCTTTAACCTAAGTTAAGACAAAGAGTCTAATAAAACAGTGAGCCAGTGGCCCTCGAGACACTCATGGAGACATACAGTGACAGCATAGAAGATGAATCAGTGTTCGAGCAGTGTGAAAGCTAGACAGGAGAGGACAAAGGCTAGGAGAATCCTCAGGAAGGCAGTGTGGCAGGCTGAGCATAAGAGGAGCCTAAGTGAGCTGCAAGCTAGCCTGATGGGTAAAGACATTGCCATTAAAGCTGGCGACCTGAGTTAAAGCCACCGAAAGTAAAGACAGACACATGTATAAAGATGTATATATACATACAAATATGTGTGTATATATACACACACACATATACATACATACATATATATATTATATATATATACATATACATATATATTATATTATTACATGTATATTATATATACATATATATATAATATATATATGTATGTATGTCTGAGTCAGGGGATGGTAGAAGAAATGGGTAAAAAGATGAAAAAAAAACTGGAGAGACACTAGAAAGGGCAAAGTTCATATCATGTTAATATGGGTTTCCATTTCTGTAAAGAGACACTATGACCAAGGACTTACAAAGGACAACATTTAATTGGTGCCGGCTTACAGGTTCAGAGGGTCAGTCCATTATCATCGAGGCAAGAGCACGGCAGCATCAGGCAGGCATGGTGCAGGAGGAGCTGAGAGTTCTACATCTTCATCCACAGGAAGCCAGGAGCAGACTGGCTCCCAGGCAGCTAGGAGGAGGGTCTCAAAGCCCACACCCAAAGTGACACACTTCCTCCAACAAGTCCACAGTGCCACTCTCTGAGCCAAGCATATTCAAAACCACCACAGTTGTAATCGTGGAGAAAACAGAAATAATAAATACATAAGTCAAAATCTCTTGGGGAGAGCCTGAGAAGCAGTAGTTTAGTTAGAAATGCAGACGCTGACATGATTTAAGAGGAGATGGCAGAGATTAAGCTCAGCATGTGAAATACAACTCTGGCAAGCTCTAATCTATATCTACATCCAGATGATGCTCTCTGTATGGCACAGTATGGAATTGTTGGGTTTTTTTAAAGGTTTTATATGTGTATATGTTTGTAGGCTCAAGAAACATGGTGTCCATCCACTAAGCAACCTTAATTGAAGTATAGAATTTCAAAAGCAAAAGAAATAAGATCATTCAACACACATATCTACTATCCATGTTCTGACTACAGTATATAGACAGTAGTGTTGGTCTTTTCCCCTTTCTACAGACTGCAATGTGGGTGGATTCTAGTAGCTGGAACTGTTTCCTAAACACAATAGGAGCTGCCTGCTAAGGAAGGCAGAGCAACAAGACAGGACTCTGAACCCGTGACAGTCGCGTGGATAGGTGTGCACTGGTTGCTCCTCTAGAGGACAACAGTTTGATTCCCAGCACCCACATGGCAGCTGACAATGGGTCTGTAACTACCATTCCCAGGGGAATCTGATGCCCTCTTGTGGAGTCCAAAGATACTGCATGCTCACATGGTGCACAGATATGCAGGAAAGACATTCATACATAAATAAATAAATAAATAAATAAATAAATAAATCTCCCTCAAAAAATATACATGTTATATATAATACATGTGTGTATTGTATATGCAATATGTTTATATGCATGTGCATACATATGCCCATAAAGTTATATTTTCTTCTTGTATTATTTATAAACTATCAATGAAATTATTATTTTGAAATCTTAATTTTTTTTTAAAGCAAAGCAATCTATGAGCAAGAAGTAAAGGCTCCACAATGACAGCCTCGGGCCTTTACAAGAGTCAGCAGAAGTCCAGGTACTCTGTGAGACAGAAGTAATCAAATGCCTCCAAATATTTAATTTCCTATTCCAGGAATGTGAACAGGTGTAATTAAAATAACACTTTTTTAATTAAGTGACCTCTCTTGACCAACCATCTGTGAATAATTCAGGTTTCCCCCTTATTATTACTGTAAAATTAAAACGAGGTCATATAAACAGGAAGATCCTCTTTAACTATCTTTAAGCACCAGCAATATATATTTTCCACCAGTTAAAATCCTTAATGATACAAAAAGTCTGTCAAGCATAACTTCCCCAATTCATTTGCCTGAAACCATCAATATTTTATCATGCACTTGCAGTTGGCTTTAATTTAACAGTCCAGGTTACTAATCAAACAAAACACCCAAGTCATTAAAAGTTAGCATGCCATTTAGAAAGTGCATTTCACGTTTATTAAAATATCTTTCATGCAGCCATTAGAAACCTAAAGTTTTAATTACAATCAGATATTTAGTTCTACTCCAGTTATGGATGTGGCACTCTGTTGCAACTGCCCTGATTAATCTTCCTGACCGAGTTCATCCATTACCTTCTGAAATTATTTTCCTCTCAACTTCTTCAGAATTCATCTTTCTACCCAACGCCACCACCAATACAGAGAATGTATTTTAAAGGTGTGCAAAATAACCACCCCAAAGATAACCCATTTAAAAGATTTCCATTTCAAATGTAATTTACCTTTCATAAACTATCTAAGAGGTGTCATTCAGCAAGGCAAATTGAAATTGAGAATTCACTCTCTGTATCTTTATTGTCGATTTTCATTATATCTTTTTCTTTCTAATGATGAGGAAAATTCAATGAGCATTTTCTTATAATTTTCTAACAAAGTGATTCAACTAAGTATTACTTTTGTTTGGCTTTTCTTACCTGGGCTTCCACTAATATTCCATCACCACTATGTAAAATCAATCAGATTTCGTGCTGAATCTGAATCCTGTGTCTACCAGACACAGACAGGTGCACTAAAACACATCTTAGATGTGGTGTAGCTCAAACGGCGACTAAGGGCTCACTTTTATCTTAAAACTCATCAATAGTTCCTTTTTAAAATGTGCCTGCACACCACAAGTTTCTCTTTTTTAAGCTTAACCTTTCTATCCATAGCTTATCATAAATAGCACAAAAAAATTTAAATTAGATTGGAGTATCACCTTCAACATCCAGTCAGGAAATGTCTAAGCCAACCCGATGATTTGTTAAGTCCATTTTCCATGTGACTGGAACTTAACATAAATTGTCTCCAAGGATCCTATTTTCCAATTCCCCTAGCCCTCCCTGTTTCACCTGGCGCTTCTTCTACGGCCTTCCAACAGCGTGCAGAGGTTCCACAGAGTGTTCCCATTTTAGTCACAAAGCCAACACCACGGCGTGCTTCACAGTCATGTTAGATCAGCAGCTCACTTCCAGCTCCAGTATTCTTTTCCGGCTGTCTGTTGCCGTTCACTGGCCAGCTGAAGACTGTACTCATCAGATCTCACAATCCTGTGAGTCACGGACTTGATCAAGCTCTGCTCTACGAGGTATCATAGAGGACGCTGATGGATTAACTCGTGGGTAGGTTGGTTGGTGACTACAAGATGGCTTCCTTTGCCCACAGGACAGCTGAAAGGCTAGGTTCAGCGGACACAGCCTATACTCAGACTCCAGTATGGGGATCTCTTGCTATGCTCTCACAGACTTCTAAGGGAAAAAAAAGGAAGCTGCCTGTCTTTTTTGAGCTGGGTTGGGAAAGTAGGACATTGTTACGTCTACCTTCTTCTACCAGTCAAACAATTCATGTACCCAAGATTTTTTTTTTTTAAGATTTATTTTATTTATTCATACAAATACACTGAAGCTGTTTCCAGACACACCAGAAGAGGGCATCAGATACCTTTATAGATAGTTGTAAGCCACCATGTGGTTGCTGAGAATTGAACTCAGGACCTCTGAAAGAGCAGTCAGTGCTCTTAACCGCTGAGCCATCTCTCCAGCCCCAATATACCCAAGGTTTAAGAAATAGCGAAGGACTTTGCCTCTTGATATGAGAGGTATCAAAAAACAAAAAACAAAGTCCAAAAGATAGGTGAGAAAAATCAACTTGCCCCAAATCCAAACCACCAGTAGTCCATTAGGATAGCACCAAAATTGTAACATAATGATTCATCTGCTGATTAAAATGCTATCAGTGTCTGGAAAAGCAAAGTAGGGGCCCATGTGACCCTGTTTTCTATCAGCTATAATCCAGGCTTCCTCTTTTCTCTTCACCCCTGCTTCAGATAGATTTCTGCACCTTGTGTTCCATGAGTGTCTATAAAGGAGCAAATGGCCACAGGCTACAAGGGGGTCTCATGAAGGCAATGCCCAAGTCACATCCACTCATGAAAGTACATGTGACATGCTGTCTTTGGGGAGAATTAAACAGTGAGAGAGACTGTTCTTCTGGACCAATGTGGGAAGACCACTTAGTATAGGTGAAATGACAGGAGCCTCAGGGAACAGATGGACTTCAGCATCCTGAACTGATGGCTTTGAAGGGAGAGAAAGCTGGCATTGGAGGGCGCAAACTCACCCAGTCAGGAAGGGAACATGGTGGTGGGACCTCAGGCTGTGGTTCTATGAGGAAAGATTATGCAGGAAGGTGAGATCTTTTTAAAATAAAGATCTCCAAACCCATAAGAATGGGAGAAGCAGGACAGGTGGTGAGAGGAACCTCCTTATTTGCCCGGAGAGCAATGATCTCAATTCCAGCCACTAAAAACAGTGTACTGAGGCATTGGTGGTGCACACCTTTAATCCCAGCATTCAGGGAGGCAGAAGCAGATAGATCTCTGTGAGTTCAAGGCCAGCCTGGTCCACAGAGTGAGTCCCAGGACAGCCAGGGCTACACAGAGAAATCTTGTCCCAAACAAACAAACAAATAAAAACAAAAAGAAACAACAACAACAAAAAAAAAAAACAGTGTCCTGGTTCCTATGGGGCAAGAATGCAGCTAGGACTTAGTTAAGTCCCCTATTTCATAATCCATTACACAGAAGGTGTTGGTCCAGGTTCTGTAGTCCCACCTGAGAGTTCACCTTGGAAAGGATCCCCTTCTACCCTGAGTGCTGTTGGCATACTTAGTTCCATCCAGGTTGTTGGCCCAAGACTGTCCTCTTCATTGCCTGGTACTTTGCTACACCCCACACCCCACAAGTGAGCTGAGAAAAGCAAACAATATAGAGATCCCAGGCTTTTATAACCTAATATAGTATTGACATCCCCATCACCCTTGTCATAATCTTCTGGTCATTCACAAGTCACTTGTCTGTTCCACACTCAGTGAGAGGTCACACCAGAGTGTGATTATCAAGAGTCAGGAATCACATGGAGTCATTTAGAAGCCACATACAACAAGATCCCCCTCCAAATCCTCGAGGGGATGGCTCTAACGTTATACTGCAGGAGAATTCTGGACATCCAGCTATGCCTCTGAGTTGCTTATGTCCGCCCAACAATCTGTTAAATATCAGAGCAGTGGAGCACAAACTCTCAGGTGCACCCAGCAGTTTATGCATACACAGGCTCAAAGAAAAGATGTAATGAAGCAGGCGGCAGCACTGGTTTTCTAGTGTCCTGGTTGCTATGGGACAAGAATGCAGCTAGGACTTAGATAAGTCCCCTATTTCATAATCCATTACCAGGTTGTAATAAAGGCATTAGTCCAGGATCTGTAGTTCCACCTGAGAGCTCACCTTGGAAAGGTGATGGTTCACTTGAACCCTCTAAGCCATGTAGATCCATCAGAGCCAAGAGTAACTTGAAAGGCCACATAGGGATCCTCCAGGATAAAACTGAGACTCAGGGCCGACTGATGGTTCTAAAGGACAGGAAGGAATTGGGAGACCAGTCCAAGGTAGAGTCACAAGACAGACTGGGTGACTCTGGGAAGAGGATGAGATTTGGTACTTTCCTGTGGACTTGGTATGCGATCATGAACATGTGATGGTGTGAGTTGATCTACCTCCCTTCACCTTATTCATCTACCAGATATTACAGGGGTCAATAAGGAGTACAAGCAAACCCACAGTCTAAAAGACCATGGGGAATTAAAGAGAAGCTCAAAGAATGCACGAGAGGTCTGTGGTCATTGCCTCTCTCTAGCCTGGCCCTTCTGTAGGCATTTCAGACAAGCACTCTACCACTGAGTTACATCCCAACACCAACACAAGTATTTTCAGAAACCAATCAAAAATGCTAGTGCCTCTTCTGGATCCCTAATTTTATTTAAGAAAAAAAAAAAAAAACAATAACTTTAAAAAGCACTGTTGAGCTGGGTAAGTCAGATCCAGTCCTAGCCTGTGCTACTGAGCCTCAAGATTACTGTCATAGCCTATGCCATGCCAAGTTTAAAGATTTATTTATTGTGGTTAAGAGCACTGACTGCTCTTCCCAAGGTCCCCAGTTCAAATCCCAGCAACCACATGGTGGCTCACAACCACCTGTAATGAGATCTGATGCCCTCTTCTGATGTGTCTAAAGACAGCAACAGTATACTTACATATAATAATAAATAAATCTTTTTTAAAAAGAGAGAGAAAGAAACCCTGTCTCAAAAGAAAAAAGATTTATTTGTTTATTTTTATTTTTTTTATTTTATGCATATAAGTATACCACCATTGCTCTCTTCAGACACACACTAGAAGAGGGCACCAGACCCCATTACAGATGGTCGTGAGCCACCATGTGGTTGCGAGGAATTGAACTCAGGACCTCTGGAAGAGTAGTCGGTGCTCTTAACTGCTGAGTCATCTCTCCAGCCCCAGCCATGCCCAGTTTAAAATACACATCATAGTAAGAGAAAGCACTCCTGTCTCCTATTTGGATGGGAAATAATCCACATGAGACATGCTGAAGCCTTGCATAATATTAACATTAAATCTCTTATAATTTTTCTTATTATATTATATACTCTTGATTCTAGAAGCTCTCACAACTGACAACCTCTCATACAGTCATACAAATCTATCTGTGCTCTCTTCTGTGGTAGAAAATAATAACTGCCTACCCACGTCCCTAGAAAGCCTTTGTTGCCAGAGTCTACCGCAGCACTGCTTGCCTGTCTTTGATGCATCTGGTAATAATGATGATTTGACTTTCTCTCAGGCCTTTCATTGTCCAATTTCAGGCAAATGTGTGGCTTCCTTTTGAACTTACTCCATATTTTCCCCGTTGTCTTTTATTCTAGAACTAAATCAATTATGTAAGCTTTCTGGGTGATTTTGAAGCATTGCATTCTCCCTGGTATGAATGAAAGAGATACAGAATGTAAAGGTAACTCCGTTGATGTTCTGGAGTAGATGGCTTCTTACTCTTATGCTGATGCATGCCTGGCATTCTGGGTTTCTCTTTAGAGCAAGTTGTCTGTGAAAGTCATTGACAGTAAAATGGCTCCATCTAGTGCTCCAGGCTAGTATCTACATCTACAAGAGAAGGGTCTGGAGAAGACTGTAAATCAATACATTGCAGAATGACAACAGCAGCAAGTGGCAGAGCCAAAGCAATTTAATAACGATAGGTCGATTGACCAGGGAACCATAACTCTTAGTCCATTGACCGGGCCATTGGAACAGCTTAACAAATAACAGAGATGTTGTCAAAAGAGAGATGGACTTTGTCCTAAATGTGCTAAGCCCCACTGAAGGTCTGGGATGAAAAAAGAACCAAGTCAAGCACCTGTGTCATGCTAGGCACCAATCTAAGCATTTTCATACATCCTCCATTATTAATCATAATCACGGAGTGGGGCAGAAATTATTGTCCCCATTGTACAGACAAGAAATCGAGGCCCAGAAATGCTACCATCTTACCTAGGGTTACAGATCTGACACTAAGCATACTGTTTCCCTTGTACTGGCCCCAAAGAGAGTGTACAGTGACTTTGTCATCCCCTCTCTCATTGATTGCTGTGGGGAAGAGCAGGAAGGTCTGTCTAACTCTGTAAAACACAGCTCTGCTAAAAGATCCTCCTTGGACTAGAACTTACAAGTTCTGAGACATGAATGGACTCAGTATCAAATGCACTTCTTGACGTTCCATTTGAATATTCTCTTTCATTTTGTCTTAATTGTTGACTGGCTTTAAATCAGGTGGTCCTTGGAACCAGCAGCTACTGTCTAGATATGCCACAGTAGTGATAAAGTGACCAGGGGCTGCATCAAGACCACAGTGGAAGGTCCTTCTTCACACTATATTTCTTTGGCATGAGAAAGAATGCAAAGAGAGAATCCTGCCTCACACGCAAGAAGTGGGCAACACAGAGAAAGAAGGGGGCTGGAGAGATGGCCCATCGGTTAAGAGCACTGACTGCTCTTCCAGAGGTCCTAAGTTCAACTCCCAGCAACCACATGGTGTCTCACAACCATCTGTAATGGATCCAATGCCCTCTTCTGGTGTGTCTGAAGACAGCAACGGTGTACTCATATACATAAAATAAATAAATAAATCCTGGAAAAAGAAAAAAGAACAGAAGGTGACTGCCAGGGATTAAGCCTCATTCAGACTGTCCCTGGGCCAGGGCACTCCCTCAGTTAACTAACCACCACACCTCTTAAGAAAACCGCAGACAAGAGAGAAGAGGTAAAAACGAAGGTACTCATTTTCCTAAACTGTAAGTTGTATCAGTTGCTTTGTACTACTGTGACGTAAACAACTTGAGGAAGGGTTGATGTAGGTTGGCTGTTGCTGGGTACCACCCATCGTGGTAGGAAAGGCATAGCAGGGATATGGGATGGGAGTGTGTTCAAGCAGAGAATGGATGAGCTCTGTGTTCTGCAGTCCAGGACCCCAGGCCTCCCCGCCCCCTCCCCATTCAGGGTAGGTCTTCTCTCTTCAGTTAAACCTGTCTAGAAATGCTATCACAACACACCCAGATGTTTGTCTCCTATGCAATTATAAATCTCGCCAAGTTGGCAAGATTAACCATCACAGAGTAGAGAATCTAAAAGGCGTTACACTTTCTTTTTTTTAAAAAAGATTTTATTTATTTATTATATGTAAGTACACTGTAGCTGTCTTCCGACACTCCAGAAGAGGGAGTCCGATCTCATTACAGATGGTTGTGAGCCACCATGTATATTTTATTATTATTTTTGTCTCCTAGTACCACTAAAAACTCAGAGCAAGGCCCACAGAGCCGTAGAGAGCTGTGGCAACATGGATCAGAGTCTGGAGCAAACGTGGGTTGATGATTCATTCAGCGGTTACTAATCAGCATAACAAGTTTGAGAGGTTCCTGAGAATTGCCATGTTTGCTTAGGACACTGGTGAGCAGTCTTTAAAAAAAAACACACACAAATTTGTAAGACTTCTGCCTATGCTGAGGGATAACTCTTTGTCCTGAAATCCCACTTTGTCAATGAACCCTAATCAGAGTGAAAATAACTGCTGGATAAAGGAATGCTAGTGTCCAGAGTGAAAACATCTGCCTAAACATCTGCCTAGATAACGGGAAAATACAGTAATGATAGATACTGCCTTACTTATTATTATTATTATTATTATTATTATTATTATTATTATTATTATTATTAGGTATCATCAAATAAAAGAAATTCTGAATCACAAGGAGGATAAAAGGACATGAAAAGCACAACAACCATTTTGAGGCCAGCTAATGCTACATAGGGAGTTCCAGGTCCTTACTGGTCAACAAATTTTAAAAGAGTGGGTCTCGGCTTGGTGGTACACAACTTTAATCCCAGGTCTCTGTGAGTTTGAGACCAGCCTGATCTACAAGGCAGGTTCTAGAACAGTGAGGGCTATTATACAGAGAAACTCTGTCTCAAAAAAATAAAACTAAAAATAAATTAAAAAATTAAAATCAGGGCTGTCACTTAGTAGAGGAATCTGCACGACCCTAAATTCAATGCCACTGCTGTGCTCCCAAGAAAGAACATACACACACTTGGACACATGTTGGGAAACCTATTAACAGATCCCTAAATAGCTGTTTTCCCTATCTTCCCTTTAAAGTCCTCACATGTTATCTACTGCCTCCATTTTGTAGCCTCCCTTGCCACTGGGCATGGTCACATGACCAAATTCTATCCATTGAGAAGTAAACAAAGATACTATACAGGTGTTCCTCCACTAACAATAGTCTCACTTTCCCAATAAACCCACAGCAATTTGGAAATATCTTAAGTCAAAAATCTACCTATTATACCTAATTTAAGAAACATCTAAGCATACCCACAGAGCCCTTTGTACAAATGTCCAGAATGTTCACATTAGCCTACATCTGGGCAAAAGTACCCAACGCAAAACCTATTTTACAACAAAGTATTGGAATTTCCATGTAATTTGTGGAACACTGAACAGAAAGGGAAAAGCAGGCTGATGTGTGAGTATTTGCCACAATGTACACAGCAGAAGGCACAGATGGGACTTTTGTAGATGTGATAAGAGGAAACAAAATACAACATCCTAAAAAAAAAAAAAAAGCCTGGCAACAAAGCACACTGTAGAAAATCAATAGTTTCCCCTTGTGCTCCAGGGGCTCACTGGAAGAAGCTGTGGATCAAGCTACTGACCAACATCCAGAGAAAGAATCACCAGGTTAGAAAGGATCAAAGGTTGAGGTCTAAAGCTTGGTTTTACAGTGTGTGCATGGCCTTTGCACCTTCATCAAATGGAAACATTGTTGCTAAACTGTTGCTAGAAGTTGTCTGTGCACTTTCTGGTCTTGGTCTCACAAAGAATTTCCCCTTCCTGTGCTCTTTTCTCTGTCTCATAGCTGGAACTCAGGAAGTGAGAAGAACCTTCTCTGGCCATGTGGGTGAAGCCCTACACCACCCTCGCTGTTCACAATGCAGTCTGTGGCAGGACAGACTTCTGAGTGCCCAGCCTGGACCAGATGAATCCAATTCTGCATTTCAACAGGGTCTTTAGATAATTCATATTAATATCAAGTCTTGAGAACTCTGATCTGGTAGGCAGAATGACAAGCTAGGAGGGGCTTGGATCTATGCTTCTGGACCACAAAGTGGCTAAAAGACACTGCAGCAAACCTTTTCTATTTGTATAAACCCAGTTTGTTTTTTCCTCTATTTGATCCGATACACCAGCCATATTAATATGTGCAAACACAAAACATGGTACAAATGCCCGTCACTACAGTCTTGACATCCTGACCATGGAACTGTTGCTTTGACACAAATGCTTTTAAGTTCATAGCATCGTGTGGACTTTGACAGCTCACTCATTCACCACTGGCCTCTCTGTGAAGTCTAAGCAAATCGCCATCATCACCCAACACCAAGATACAATTTGATTCTCTTGCCTTAAATGCATTGCTCACCTGTTAAAGTTCCTCTGTCCAGTAATTGCTCTGCCAGGACAGTCTAAGAAGCACTACTTCGCCGGGCGGTGGTGGCGCACGCCTTTAATCCCAGCACTTGGGAGGCAGAGGCAGGTGGATTTCTGAGTTCGAGCCCAGCTTGGTCTACAGAGTGAGTTCCAGGACAGCCAGGGCTATACAGAGAAACCCTGTCTCGAAAAACCAAAAAAAAAAAAAAAAAAAAAAAAAAAGAAGAAGCACTACTTAACACCAACATCTATGAACACAACTTCAAACATAAGATGCTCACCCAGAAACCTGAATAAACAAACATGTTTTCCTTTTTTTTGGGGGGGGGGAGGTTGTGGGTTTTTTGAGTTTTTGAGTTTTTAGGGTTTTTTCAAGACAGGGTTTCTCTGTGTAGCCCTGGCTGTCCTAGAACTCACTCTGTAGACCAGGCTGGCCTCGAACTCAGAAATCTGCCTGCCTCTGCCTCCCAAGTGCTGGGATTAAAGGCATAAGCCACCACGGCTCAGCAACAAACATATTTTCATAATGAAATTGTGTCCAAGTAGTCACAGCAGCTGTATATCTAATAGCCCCAAAGTGAAAACACCTCAGATATTCGTCCATGGATGAGTGGAGAAATAAACAACATACAATGGGACACTAACTACTTGGACGCACATCAAATGGAACAACCCAGCATGCACAGCCTGGGTAGATTTCAAGTGCATTCTGCTAAATGAAAAAAAAGCCAGTCTCAAAAGTTTGCTTACTGGAAGCTGAGAATAGTGGTGCACGTTGAGGATTCCAATCACTCGGGAATGGAAACAGAAAGACTGAGAGTTGGACCCACATCTGGGTACATTGTGAGTTCAAGACCAGCCTAGGCAAGATAAATAAAAATCCAAGGCCGATAGATGTAGCTCGTTGGTACAGTGTTTGCCTAGATGTGTAAGGCCTTCAATTCTAAAATGTTCATAAAATAAAAATCACATTGTGACAGAGAATATCTCCTCAGTTGCTAGGTTACAGAGAGAGTGGCTTCAAAGTGACAGCATCACAGTGGCATTTACGAGTGACAGAATAGGTTGTGTCCTAGGTGGAGTAATGTTTACCAAGAAAAAAAAACATGCTTGTGATAAAATTGCATAGAAGTATACATAAAAATAACTGTATAAATCAGTAGAACTCTGAACAAAGTCTACAGTTTAGCTTATTCCAATGTCAACTTCTACCTGATAAAGTGCAAAAAGTATATAAGATGTTATCATTGGAGCTATCTAAACAAACAGTGCTCGGGACTCACTGTACAATTATCATGACAGTGTTTTGAAATTATTTTTTTAATTAATGATAAATAGGGCCAGACAAATAGCAAGATAAATTTTGAGATTTTTACACTTTCAAATAGCTATGCATGACAAGAAATACTCAATAAAAGAACTAATCATAAAGTAAAAGATAGGCCAGGGAGTGGTGACTCATGCTTTTAATCCTAGCACTTGAGAAGTCAGTAGATCTCTGAGTTCAAGGCCAGTCGGGTCTACAGAACAAGTTCAGGACAGCCAGGGCTACACAAAGAAAATCTTATCTCAGAAAGAGAAGGAAGGAAGGAAGGAAAGAAGGAAGGAAGGGAGGGAGGGAGGGAGGGAGGGAGGGAGGAGAGAGAGAAGAGAAGAGGAGAGGAGAGGAGAGGAGAGGAGAGGAGAGAAGAGAAGAGAAGAGAAGAGAAGAGAAGAGAAGAGAAGAGAAGAGAAGAGAAGAGAAGAGAAGAGAAGAGAAGAGAAGAGGGAAGAAAGGGTCACCTTCAAAGACAGCAAGGGAATCCCATTTTAGAAAGACTGGCTAATCAGGTTTAAAAAAAAAAAAAACAAATAAAAATGTAGTGGGGGCAGGGTATGAAAAAAGCTAACAACAATGAAATATATGTTTGAAATCTATAATTTTGCATATTAGCTAGAATAAAATATTACACACCTCAGCTACTTCTAAAGCCTTCCCTCCCTCTTATGTCACAAAACTATAGTAGTGCCCTACAAGGGATATGTCTCAAAACTTCCAGTGGGTGCCAGAAAGCTTGGATAGCATCTATAGTAATTGCCTATCTATAACAAATACTGAACCAAAGCAACTTAAGGGAAGAAACATTTCTTGTGGCTTATGACTCAGAGGGTCACAGTTCATCCCAATAAGAAGGTGAAGCACAGAGACTTAGTCTATAGTAGACTTGGCTTGCTCACCGTCCAGCGGCAGGAAGAGAGAGCAGGCCAGATCAGAAAGCAAGTAGAACCTTCAAAGCCCACTCCTGGTGGCCTACTTCTACCAACCCAGCTCCACTTCCTGGGAACTATACAACTTCCCAGCTTAGGAACAAGTGTTCAAACACATGAGCCTGTGGGAGACATTTCCTGTCCTAACCATAACAGTACTGAATCCCATATATGCTGGGTTTTCTTTACATGTGTGAATGAATGAAGCCTAACCTAAAAAGTAGGAATAGTAAAAGACTAAAAACAGCTAATTTAAAATAATAAGGATGACAGCATCTGTAGTAGAAGGTGCATGAGCATGGTCTGTCACAACGACGTACTGAGCTGTGTTCAGCCTTGTGATAGTGTGAGGTGATCCAATACTTGCTTAATGTGGTGGCATGAGATGAAGGTCAGAGCAGTAGACAGCTGTGTAAGGGCCACTGAAGTAAGTGCCGTGACAATCTGATAATTAGGATGATCAATACATGTGATGTGCTGAGCAAACACTGATGCACACCCCAGGGAGGACAGAACAAGACAGCATGGGATCTCATCAGGCTACCCAGAACATCATGCAATTGGAAACTTACAGAGTGTTTTGTTTTTTAATGCCTGGAATTTTTCACAGTAATTTCATTGAGTAACTTAAAGCCACAGATCTCAGATAAAGCAAGATCTCAGATAAGAGATGCCGCTGTAACAAAGATGTAAAAGAAAACAGTCTAACATAAATTACAAAGTTCACACCAGTCCAACCAGTGGTAAGAAAAGGGTATCCTACTCCTATGACTTACAGTCACAAAGTTCAGCCGCAGCGGACATCAAAGAGTGGAAATCAAGGGTGAAAGCTGGCTCAAGGCGGGAAGCCCAAGTTCATAGGAAACATTCCTTTTTCTAAACTTGGAAAGCAAGGACCAGCCAGGGACTCTTGTGATCTATCTCAGGATGCAAACGTTTGTGTTGTTACTGTTGTTTACTGTGGCTGGCAAAGCATTTAGACTTACTGGAAGCAGAGCAGGCTTTGCTTTATGTAGGACAGACACCCTTAATCTGCCCAAAGCCCAGCTTCTCAGACCACTTTTCCCCTACCTTCCTCTACATGGAGGTTTTGTCTGCAGATTCTCATAGAACGTGAAATCAGGGAAAATGTTGTCAGCTCCAGGGCACAGAACCCAGTGCTGGTACGAATCTAGAACAGAATATTTAATGGGCGACTAGAAAGTATTTAAAAACTAAGACAGTTAGCATTCACTGTATTTATGCCACAGGAAGCACAGGGAGTGCTTTTCCTGTGTCACTACATTTCACCTTTACATGGCTCCACGACACGCCCTGGTCTTGTCAGTGTCAAAATAGACTTGAACCCAGATGCTACACTCTCAGCCAGCACACGAGGCTCCTTTCTACAGAATCTGAGAACAGGAAGCACAAGCCATGCTAATCTTACTACATCTTTACATGGAAAATCCAAACGGGCAGATCTGAGAAACAGGACAGATCTGGCTTCAGGAAAAAAAAAAAAATCATGGATGGTAGGACTCAGGGGCTAACTGGAAGGGAAGCCTCGAAGGGGTGTGTGGACCACAACTGTGAGAGCTGAAGTTCAGATGCAGAGCTTGGAGCACACAGACTCCTCCGTGACATTTCTGTGAACCTTGTGATCTCTCCACATGGGAATCCAACCAATGAAACTCTCCTTCTGTCTCCTTAGTCAGCGGGGACTGTTGAAGCTGCTCCCCCTGCATAGCTGTAGCCATTTTGTTCCATGCCTGCAGGTCCGTCCATACTGCTGTCATAATCTGTCTGCCAGGTACTTCATATTGCTGCTGTAATACTGGCACAGAAACACAGCTGGACTCAGAGCAGGTCCAGCTGACCACAGACCCTATGTTCTGCGACTTAGTAATCTTAAAAAATTCCACAACCATATGATCCACTCAGGACCAATCAAAATACAGGTCAGTTTGAACTGTTATGTCTTAACTGCTACTAAAAAAAAATATGATATGAAATAAAAATATAAAGCTTGGAAGAAGGCCAACCACCCTGTAGCCATCCCTGTAACTATTAAGAACTCATTATGCTTTTTCCAAATAAGCTGGCCCTGGGAAATATTCATGGTCCAATCTTAACTCCCACGTCTAAGCTATGATCCTGATTGACCAGTTGTAGGGCGTGCATTCAATAAAACAGCCTTGTTTAACTGAAACTGGAGTCTGAGTAGTTTGTGTGGCAATTTTTGATCCCCAACAGAGACCACGTGAAAACATTTCCCCAGAGAGCAGCAAACATAACTGGATGTGGGCTGGCAAGAGGGCTCAGCAGGTAAGAGCACTGACTGCTCTTCCAAAGGTCCCGAGTTCGAATCCCAGAAACCACATGGTGGCTCACAACCATCTGTAATGAGATCTGACGCCCTCTTCTGGTGTTGTCTGAAGACAGCTACAGTGTACTTATGTATAATAATAAATAAATCTTAAAAAAAAAAAAAAAGTAACTTGTGCAATCAGGGCCTTTTGGGTTTCTTAGCTTCACCTGCCCCAAACAGTGGCACAGCAACAAACCACAAATTAAGGCAAATGGCAGGAGGAAAAGGGAAGCAGAGATAAGAAAGTTTATCACACAGATAAGAGGGGAAAACTCCTGCTCTATTCAACTAGTCTTTCAGGTGCTGAAAAGCCATAAACCCTTTGCAGCTTTGCTTTATATGAACAGACAAGAGAATGTGTTGGGAACGTTCCATAAACACAAGAGTGTCGGCCTAAGACTGCGTCAATACTTTGAGTTTATAGATTTTGTTTTGTTTTGTTTTGTTTTGTTTTGTTTTATGCAGGTTTAAAATCAGCTCAGTAAACTGAAAATCTGATTTTTTTAAGTATATTTTTCAAAGATTTATTTATTACTATACATAAGTACACTGTAGTTGTCTTCAGACACACCAGAAGAGGGCGTCAAGATCTCATTACAGATGGTTGTGAGCCACCACGTGATTGCTGGGATTTGAACTCAGGATGTTTGGAAGAGCAATCAGTGCTCTTACCCACTGAGCCATCTCGCCAGCTCTGAAAACCTGATCTTAAAAGTAACCAACAGCCATGTCTCAGTCCAACCCCGAGCAGCCCAGTTCAGCCCACCACAGGCTGCCAGGAGTCAAACACTGGGCTGCCATATTGGTTCTTCCTAACTCTTCTCCCATGTGTATATGAGGAGGGTACAAGAAAGACACTGCCTAGATGAAGAACAAGAAATAAAAAAGGAAGGACATGACTGCTCCTAGGTGTAGTGGATGGGAAAGTTTATTATAGATATGAGAGAGAGAGTATAGCCAGAGGACACATCTGTGAAAATCCAGAATGAACAGGACTCTGAGCCAGGTCATGTGAGGAGAAGGGGGAGGAGAGGAGAAAGCCAGACCAAGAGACCAGGGGGGTAAAGGCCAGGTAACCAAAATGGCTGGATTATATAAGGAAGAGCAGCCCAGCTCCTGGGCTAGAGAAGTTTAGGGTAGGGGACAGGGTATAAACGGCATCCATACCCTATAACAGGTAGGGACTGAGGGATGCTGGGAGAACCTGGTGTATAGGTCTACTTTCATATGTTCAATAGACACCTCAGTTAGCCTTTTGTCCTGGGTTTGAAGCCTGTAGTGGTTTGAATGAAAATGGACCCCATAGGCTCATAGAGAACCACTAACTAGAAGATGTGGCCTTGTTGGAGTAAGTATGGCTCAAAGGAACTGTGTCACTGAGGTAGGCTTTGAGGGTTCATATGCTCAAGCCAGGCCCAGTGTCACTCTCTCTTCCTGTTGCCGATCCAGATGTAGAATTTTGCTCCTTCTCTAGCACCGTGTCTGCCTGCATGCTGCCATGCTTCTCAACATAACATAGTGATAACGGACTAAACCTCTGACCTGTAAGCTGGCCCCAATTAAATGTTTTCCTTAAGAGTTGCTAAGTCATAATGCTTCTTCACAGCAAAAGAAACCCTAACCAAGACAGAAGCTGGAAGTCGGTACTAGGAGTGGGGTATTGCTGTGATAGGCTGGAACATGCTTTTATTCAGAAGTATCTGAACACTCCATTTGGGACTTTGAACTAAAAGGGCAATTGGACATTTTAATAGGGCTTAATGGGATATCCTGTTAGACTGGAAGGCAGTGGTGCTAAGGATGGTTTGAGCTGTGGGGGCCCCCAGCTGAAGAGGTTTCAGAGGAAATTTCTAGTAGGTGGCCTGATGGTGATTTGAATAGGTATAGCCCCCATAGACTCATGTGTCTGCATGCTTAGTCCATAGAGAGTGGCATTATTAGGAGGTGTGGCCTTGTTGGGGGAAATGTGTCACTGTGGGGATGGACTCTGAGGTCTCATACGCTCAAGCTATGCCTAGAGTAGCCTAGTCTCCTGCTGCTGTCTGTGGACCAAGATGTAGAACTCTCAGCTCCTTCTCCAGCACCACGTTTTCCTGTGCACAGTCATGCTACCTGCTGTGACAATAACGGACTAAACCCATAAGCTAGTCCCGGTTAAATTTCTTGTAGAAGAGTTGCTGTAGACATGGTTTCTGATCACAGCAACAGAAGCCCTAAGACAGGCCTGAAGACTGTTCTTGTAATATTTCAGTGAAGAATGTGGCTACCTGTCCAAAAACTCTGCCTGTGGCTAAATTTTTTTTAAAGATTTATTTATTTATTTTATGTGTATGAGTACACTGTAGCTGTACAGATAGCCATGTGCCATCATGTGGCTGCTGGGAAATGAACTCAGGACCTCTGCTCTCTCCGTCTTAATACACTGTAGCTGTCTTCAGACGCACCAGAAGAGGGCATCAGATCTCATCATGGATGGCTGTGAGCTACCATGTGGTTGCTGGGATTTGAACTCATGACCTCTGGAAGAGCAGTCGGTGCTCTTACCCACTGAGCCATCTCGCCAGCCCCGGCTAAATTTTTAATTCACGCTGAGGCAGTGAAGGAAAACATCAAAAACATAAAGCTTGTGAAAATTTAAAGGAGGGGGGCAACGTTCCAGCCCCAGCCAGCAGCAGAACTTGGCAGCTTCAGCTCGGTGGTTCTGGCTTCAGAATCAAGAATAGAAGAAAGGGATTGTGGAGTCTCCCTCCACAGCTAAGGAAAGCCTTTGTTATAAGTTTTAAGCCATTTTTTTTTCAGGACAGGGTTTCTTTGTGTAGCCTTGAATGTCCTGGAACTAGCTATGTATCGTAAGCTGACCTCAACCTTAGAGCTCTGCCTGCCTCAGCCTCCCTACTGCTGGGACTGAAGGTGTGTGCCACTACCACCTGGCTTAAGACAATTTTTGTTACAGCTTTCTGTTGTGTTGCTACAGCTTTGTCTTCATGAACACCAGAAGAGGGAATCAGATCCCATTAAAGATGGTTGTGAGCCACTATGTGGTGGCTGGAAATTAAATTACATACAAATATATACATATGTACATATGTATATATTTGTATATATCTTAAATCATATATGTACATATATTAAATCATACCAAATGAACTTACAAATCCTGAGATAGAGTTTACAGCACATTTTAGGAAATTTATTTTCAGAGCAGAGTGCAGAGAAATCATAGAGCTAACAGATGCTGAAGAGCAGGAAGCTGAGGAAGTGAAGAACGGAGCATCTTAGCCGGAAGAGATTTTAGCATCGTTTATTTGTGCTGTGGCAGTTGTTAGGATTTGCGAATCAAATGTGCCAATTTGGGGCCATTAATCTGTACTGAGGCCAAAATGTTCTAAGTAATAAAAATCTGAGTCCCTGGAGGAAAAGAGAAGGGGCTGGAGAATGAAACTCTGCTGGAGGGAATTTCTATAATCTCCAAGTGAGAGAGCAGAGAGTGGTGGCCCAGATGGGCTTGGGCTTAGAGAAGCTACAGGAGGAGCTCAGCCCTAGGGAAGAGAAGCCTAAGGAAGAGACAGAGCAAACAGCTCTGTAGTGGAAGAAAAAAACTTCAGGAGGGAGCTAGGAGACAGAACAGGGGTGCACAGGCTCTGACCGACTTAAGGAAACTGCTTGGAGTTAGCAGGCAGCTCTTTAGGGTTAGGCGTACAGGCCCCGGGAGGGCACAAGGAGGGATAGAGCAGACAGCTCCAGGAGGGGGGAGCAGCTTTAGGAGGAGGGGGGAGGCAGCTTTAGGAGGAGGGGGGAGGCAGCTTTAGGAGGAGGGGGGAGGCAGCTTTAGGAGGAGGGGGGAGGCAGCTTTAGGAGGGGGTTGAGAGCAGAAGCTACAGGACTGCAAGCAGGCAAGAGCTGGGAGACAGAGTATGGTAGGTGGATCTGAGACAGCAGGCCAAGACTGCAGTTCCAAGACCCTAGGCAGCTGTTCTCAACTTTCCTAAACCCTTTAATGCAGTCCCTCATGTTATGGTGACCTCCAAGCATAAAATTATTTCATTGCTACTTCATAACTGTAATTTTGCCACTCTTATGAATCGGAATGTGTAATATTAATCTGTTTAAATTTATACTGGTAAAGATATGGGAAGCATAAACTGGGGTTAAAAACCTACTAGCTCAGTGAGGTAATTTTGTTTTCTTAACTGCATACAAAATGTCTATTTACAAGCCTGATTCTACAACTATAATAGTAGTTCTTTAAAAATCTCATTCTATTTAAACTACCTAGCTAGTCTACCTTTCTCTTGGGTTCCTCCAAACCCAAAAGGGCTTCTTAGCTCTCTTTCCTAGAATGCTCTCTTTTCCTAGAACGAGGGAGGGAGGGAGAGAGAGAGAGAGAGAGAGAGGGAGGAGGGAAGAGGGAAGAGAGAGAGAGAGAGAGAGAGAGAGAGAGAGAGAGAGAGAGAGAGAGAGAGAAGAGAGAGCACAAAGGTCCAATTGCTTATTCAAGAATCTGTAGCCCCTCCCCCACACCCCTGGCAGGCTGAACCACGTAGCCGTCAAGGTGGAGGGGGTTCCAAGCCAAGTCAGAAGGAACCAAATCATTTCACCTTTTTGGTGTGGGTAGCTCAAGGTCACCCTTATCTGGGGTCATAGACCAAAAGCTAAAAGACCTCTCCCAGGTAACTAGCCTTAAATAGGCGGGAACTTTCCATTCCCCGGGATTCTTAACTGATCTTATCTATCTTTTAGAGGCACACCCAAACTGCGTCTTTTCAGGACACACCTAACCGCCTCTGACAAACGGAAATCTATCTGGGCTTTCCTGTTTTGCTAACAATTAGGTTTTCTATGTACAATAATCAAATATCCTATAACAGTAATGTAAATATCTGATATGCAGGATATCTGATATGGGACCCCTATGGGAGCCATGACCCTTAGGTTGAGAACCACCAGGGGCAACTCTCAGAACGGGAAGGCCGAGAATCGAGAAAGCTGAGCTGATGTAGATAAAATCTCCCTGTGACAGAATTTCTAGTATCTCCAAGTAGAACAGGAAACTTGTCAAAGAGAAAAATGTTAAGAATTACAGAGGAGAAGTGTCCCTTCCCACTTGCTCACCCAGGCAGGAGGGGAGGAGCATCCTGGCACATTCTTGTGACTGTTTTATAGCGTTAGTAAACAAAGCAGGCAGCTTGGAGTTACTCTTGTCCAGTGGAAAGAGATGAGAGAGCAGGGGAGCTGAGTGAGAGCAGAATGAGACTGCAGGCTGGACTGCAGTTGCTAGGGGGAAGCAAGAGAAAAAGGTACAGAGAGTTGAAGGAGCAGGGAGAGACAAGTGGTTTTAGTAGAGATACCCAGATGGGTGTAGCAGGCCAGAGCTGAGAGATTCGTGCCCAGGCAGGTGCCTTGAGAGGATGTAGAAGACTCTGGGTTGAGCTCACATCTAGATACTTGGATTGCCTCAGGTGCTGCTGTCCGTAAAGAGAAATTCGTGCTCTGCATAGAAGCCTCTCTGACCTTCACTGTTTCTTTCTTTTGGGGATGGGGGTTGGGGGGAGAGTGAGAAAGGATTTCTCTCTGTAGACCAAGCTGTCCTTGAAATCAGGGCTATGCCTGCCTCTGTGTCCAAAGTACTGGGATTAAAGGCATGTGCCACCACCACCCGGTAACCTTCTTCACTGTTTGCAAACACTAACCAAACCATGAATCATCCTGTGCTCAAATAAACCCCAGTAAATGAAAATTGTCTGAAGTTTTACTTTTAACAAGAGGTTTAGTACAAGGGCTCTTCTTATTGGTCAGATACTGTGTTGGCTAAGGTTGGTTTTCAACCCATCATACCACCTAGAAGGAAGAGAGAACTTACCTTGTTTAGGGTTACCGTTGCTGCGGTAAAACACTAAAGCAGCTTGGGAAGGAAAGGGCTTATTTGGCTTATACTTCTACATCATAGTCTTAGTTAGGGTTTCTATTGCTGTGAAGAGACACCATGACCATGGCAAGTCTTATAAAGGAAAACATTTAACTGGGGATGGCTTACACTTTCAGAGATCTTCATGCAGGCAGACATAGTGTTGGAGAAGGAGCTGAGAGTTATACATCTAGATTAGCAGAGGCAGCAGGAACAGGGAAGAGAGCGTGACACTGGGTCTGGCTTGAGTATCTGAAACTTCAAAGCCCACTCCCAGTGACACACTTCCCCTCCTAGTAGTGCCACTCCCTATGGGCCTTTGGGGGCCATTTTTATTCAAACCACCACATATTCCATAACTGAGGGAAGTCAGGACAGGAATTCAAACATGGAAGGAACTTAGAGGCAGGAACTGATTCAGAAGCCATGATGCAGAGGCTTGCTGAGCCTTTCTTATAAAACCTAAGACCACCAACGCCTTTCCCATAATGGGCTTGTCCCTCCTCCACCAATCACTAAGAAAATGCCCTACAGGCTTGCTTACAGCCTGAGTTTGTGGAGACATTTTCTCAATTGAGGCTCCCTCCTCTCTAATGACTATATCTTGTGTCAAGTTAAAATAACTTGCCAACACAATTGACCCCTTGTCAACCTAGCACACAAACACAACACTGTTAATCCACAATCTTTCCTTTCGTGGTCACTCCCTAGCGTACACATTAATATGAACATCACAATATTCCAAGTCTTAAAAATCCCACAGTATGTCAGGCAGTGGTGGTGCACGCCTTTAATCCCAGCACTTGAAAGGCAGAAGCAGATGAATTTCTGAGTTCGAGGACAGCCTGGTCTACAGAGTGATTTCCAAGACAGCCTGGGCTACAGAGAAATCCTGTCTCGGGGAAAAAAAAAAAAAAATCCCACAGTATGTACAAATTCAAACACTTAAAAACTCAGTGTATGTAAGGGGCTGAAGACATGTCTCAGCAGTTAAGAGCATTGGCTGCTCTTCCAGAGGTCCTGAGTTCATTTCGCAGTGACCATATAATGGCTCACAAACATCCATAACAGGATTGGATGCCCTTTTCTGTCACACAGGCATATATGCAGACAGAGTGCTCATTTGTTTAAATATTCATATACATATAAATGAATAAATTTTTAAACTCGGTATATTTAAAAACCCAAAGTCTCTTTTAAAATCTAATAGCTCTTTAAAATTCAGTCTCTCAACTGCCGGATTCTAAAAATTAAAAAAAAAAAAAAATACTTTCTTACTTCAAGACAGAAGAACCAAGGTACAGTTGCAATCAAAGCAAAGCAAAACCTGTTGTTAAAAACAAAAACACAAAAACAAAATCCCTAGTGTTTGATTTATCAAATGAAGACTCAAGAGCCAGGCTGTGATAAAAGCCTGCTAGCTCAGAGAAGCAGAGAAAGCACCTAACTGACCTTCCCACTCCACTGGCATCCCAGATGGAAAAGCTCTCTCTCCTTCCCCACACTGTCTGAAACGCCCATCAACTCAGTGTCCCTCCTCCCTCTTTCCTGGGTTTCTTATGCTCACTCCCTATCAACAGAATCCTTGCTCTGCCTCTTGACCTATGGTTGACTTTATTTAAACCTGTCTAAAGAAAGCTCTTGGGTTAAAAGTGTATACTAGAGACAAACTACAACAAGGAAAAGGTTTTCCAGTTCCCAGTCTCGGTGTTTACAATGTATCAAATATCTTGCAACATTTCCCCCTTCTTGTCTAAATAAATGACTCTTTCTCTAACATCAATAAACTACATACTATCTAGTAAAAATTACATTCACAAGGTCCAGTCCATTTGTATTTGTCAACCTTGGAGAAATTACTAACTATTCTATCTTGGTGAGGCCAAAGTTCTGTACCTACATCACTTTCTATCATAACTTGCATTTACCAATCTAAAAACATCCTTTTAGACCTTAAAACATTTTCTTAAATCCTAAACAATTTAACTGTGAGACTATAACTACCTAGTCTTCAGCCTCATCCGAGAACTGAGAAGGATAAATATTACCTGAATAAACAGGAAGTGCAGAACAAGCAGCTTCTAAAACTATAGAAATGGCAGAGCCGGCCTGGACAGTCGCCCACCATTCCTGTGCAACATCGAAGCGCCCATCTCTACAGCCTACTGAATACCTGACAGATTTTCCTGTGATACCTTGGTCTGCCTCTCTGCTGGAGTACACAGGCACCACCAGCAAGCTGCATGGAAGAAGTTGGAATGGAGAGTCCACAGTTTTCCTTCAGGGAGTGGGACTCTTCTATACACCAGACAAGCAGAAGAAAACAGGCTCTGGGGAAAATGCCATGATTCCTGGTCTCTTCTCTGGGTGCCCAGATGTCACCTGGAGAAGGTGGGAGGATAGAAGGGGCTCAGGCAGAGCATCTACAAGCTAGGCATGAAGGGGAAAGTGGAGCCCAGTGAAACTTTAATTTTTTAAAGCTATTTTTAATGATGGTTTTTAAACACTTTAATCTCTCTTTTAGCCCATCACCCACTAGAGGTGTGGCAAAGAAAGGATATTGGGGAAGTGGAGCTGTTTAGAAAGGTTTTCTGAAGCAACTCTCATCTGTGTTGTCTGGAAATCGGCAGGTTAGTTCATAGGTTAGAAGTGGCAGCTCGATCTACTCACAAATACTTTATGTATATATCAGCAATCCAGTCCAGTAGTATCTGGATAACAAATTGGAATCAACAGAGGTGGCATGACCTACAAGAGACAGCCAGACCTCAGCCTTGGCATGAGTCAGCAGGAAGGACCAAGAGGGACTCCAGGAGAAGTTCGCGGCTGCGCCTTTCTCAGGGAAGAGAAGATCAACAAAGCCACAAGACAAAGTTGGGCTCTGTAAGCCCAGCTCAGCCTCCATCACTGTCTATCAAGTTTTATTTATGCTGCCTCCAAACATCACGTGTCTTCTACGGGTCTAGTCTCAGCATGTGCATGCATCTATCTTAGCTGACATCACTCTGCCAATCAGTCCACAGAAGCGACAAAAAAGTCTCAGCGCACTCCCAGAGGTTTTTTGTGTGCTTCTTCCTATGGAGTCTCAACAAATGTAGCTCAACTACACAATGTAAGGCGGACCAATACATGTGTGTCCTTAGCAGAGAATCTTTCATCATGTGTCCTTTCACGTGTTTGTTTTAACACAACATCCTCTCTCTTGTGTCTGTTTCAGTAAAACGGTCTTCACGAGTCTGCCTTAGCCTTTCACCTGTGTCCACTCCTTCATGTGTTTGCCCCAACAAAACACCATCTAACACACTTGACTCTCCAAAGAACCCTTAAGTTTCTACTTCAGCCCAGATACAAACAGAATCTGGCTCTGTTGAGTGCGTGTTCCAATCACTAGAGGGGCTGGAGGAGGGAAGTCCTTCTTTGGGAGACTTAGGCACAGCTCTTTTAGGCAAAGGCATTCCCTTAATGAAGCATCTCTCTGAGATGACCCTTGCTTGTTGATATTGTTTTACTGAGGGTATATGTGGGAACATATATTTTATTCAGGGTGAACCAGGGATTATATACCTCTTGGGGGAAGGAATACCCAGGAAGAGGTCATTGGTTGAAGATTTAGGATACCAAGATGCCTCATTAACATGGGGAGGCACTCCAGTGTTATGCTATGTGACTGAGTCCCCATGGTCCTCTCAGTGGGATGTCATGGTGACATGTCCCAGAGCAGCTTCAGAGACAGGAAGGAAGCCACTCAACTGCTGTTCTCAAATCTTTGAGATTCGTAGGGTCTGAGCTTGCTCAGCCTTCACCAGTACTTATGTCTGTCTGGTAGCACGGTCCTACATGCCCTACATTTTTCTGTAAAACAGGAATTAGGAAGAATCTCTCTGTCTTGTCCTGGCAGAGTTCAGCAATCGACTTTCTTTGTCCTGCTTGTCCACAGCTTGGATAGCATGCTGTCAGCGTTTGAGGCAAGGGCCGTCTCTTGCCCACTGGCAGCTTTGCCACATTTGAAACTGAAAGGAAAAATTAAAGCTTTAGACCTGTGCTGACTAGGAAGAAAAGTTATGGGCCTAAGAATCCATCACAAGCTGGCCCACATAGGCCTGGGAAGGGGCAAGCAAGTTGTTAGATATCATAAGAGCTGGCAGGTCAAGAAGACATAAAACTATAAACATAGAGGAAAACATGTCTAGGCAAACGAGGACATGTACAAGGCCCGGGCCTGCAAAGACGTGCCTGGCGGACACTAAGTAATGGACCATCTGGTCCTCTCAGATATGGTTTAAGGTCAGATGCTTTGTTGACTCAGATTAACACCAACTTTAGGAATTTTCCACTCTGTTCTGCACGTAATAGTTAATATTTAAACTAACCAATCATGTATGACCACACTGATCCCTTTGTTCCCTCAGACCTTTTCCCTATATAAACCCCTAACTTTCAAGCCTCATGGTCGGCTCCACTATCTCCTGCGTGAGATAGGTATGGTGCCAAACCAGAGCGCCCTGAAATTAAAAATACCTCTTGTAATTACATCAAGATGGTCTCTCATGATTCCTTGGGTGCACGTCCTCCCGAGATTTGAGGGGGGGTCTCCCCCAGGGGTCTTTCAAAACAAATTGAGGAGATTCTTTATGCTCATAGTCTTCTTTGAAGTAGAATGGGTTTGCTACCAGGAGCTGATCTATCTCATTGTCAAAAAAAGTCTTAAATTAATAAAATATCTTTAAATGTCATAGTCTACAGATCTCTGGTGTTTTTGAAGACTATCTAACTATCTCAGTATATTTAAACAGTCCAATGTTGCTTGTCTCTAGCTATTTACTATCTGATTACCTTAGAAAACATCTGTGATTATATTAGTACCTAACAAAACCACAAGTTTAATTGACTATTAACCTACATTTATTCTAAACAATTTGTAATAGTAGTTGTCAAAAGGAATAGAACTTCACATTGCATTTTTAAGAATTACATAGGTACAATACCTTAAAAAGAGTTGATATGTAGTATGTTGTAACCAAAATATAATTTTAATTCTGTATTACTATACAAAGATCTATACCAGTGTAACAAATATAACCTTAATATGCATCAATATGCAAAGAACTATGCCAATGTAATCAAATATAACTTTAATTTTGTATCAATATACAAAAATCTATGAGTCGATTCAATAATCGACCCTTTTCCTGGTTTTCCTATATCCCCTTTTTTTTGTCTCAATTAAAAGAAAAGATTTTTAACTCTAACATAGTAAAACTACAATAATGAAGTTATTTCTGCCAAGTTTTCTATAATGTACAGCTTGGTTGTATTTGGCTGTCTGAAGATTAAGTATTTTGGGGCTAGAGAGATGGCTCAGCAGTTAAGAGCACTGACTGCTCTTCTGAAGGTTCTGAGTTCAAATCCCAGAAAATATGTGATGGCTCACAATCATCCGTAATGAGATCTGACACCCTCTTCTGGTGTGTCTGAAGACAGCTACAGTGTACTTAAATATAATAATAAATAAATCTTTGGGGAGGAGTGAGCAGAGGTCCTGAATTCAATTCCCAGTAACCACATGATGGCTCACAATAATCTATACAGCTACAGTGTACTCATATACATTAAATAAGTAAATAAATAAATCTTAAAAAAAAAAAAAGATAAAGTATTTTGAGCTTAAAGTTCCATATAATGTTTGCCAGTCTCATATGAACTCGGCAATTTGAATGTCCTGAGCAGTTTGGGTGGTATTTTTCAGCTTAGTGGCAATCCTGGCTAGGTAAAACGTAGCAGTCAACCCAAAGGTATCTACTGTTTGTGCAGAACCTGGCAACAGAAGAGGTATGGGGCAGTTTTGCTCAGTAGTAGTATTACCACAATCCACATGAATTCATCATTGAGGGGCCCCATCAACTTCTTAGAAACCTAAAATGTTACATTAGGAATGGTAGAAAACCTAAACATTTTAATGCCATATTCAGCAGATCTCAGAAAGGTTTGAGGACCACAATCTATTAAGTATATCTGAGGTACACAAACTTTTTCCTAATTACCTGCTTCAGACTCAAACAAGAAAACATGTACAGGAAGCTAGATGAAGCTTATTTGTAGCAGGATTTTTGATCACACTGTGAACCCTGAGACTGTATTATTTACTGAAACACCCTGTTCTAGTTGTGAGCTCAGCCCTTAGCCCATACCTTTACTCCCTCTGGCTGGAATAGATGTGCTCTTAGTACACACCTTTAATTCCAAACAATGAAGGAAAAGATAGTTTGTAGAAGGAAGCTCCCATGTTTGAAAGTGATGTCTAATTGAGTGGCAGACAAAGTGATGAATCAGAGAAAGATTTGACAGAATAGGATATGCCCAACCCTCATGAAGAGAGGAAAGAGGAAGTGGAAATTTCTGGTTTCTTTGGAGATTCAGTTGTGTCATGTGATGTTTCTCTGGAAGCTGTCTTGTGAAAAGGCATCTGATGATTTGCTAGAGCAGATGCTTAAAAGGGCATGATGTTTAGAAAGAGTATAAATATAACCCCAGAGACAGTGATAGGATGTTCTTGCATTGGTTCACCTTGCAATGCTTAGCTGGTTTTCACTGATTTTCACTTGTTGTGGCTTCAAAGAGAATAACTTCTCAAAGAACTTCTTGTAGTATTCTGGCTACCTCTTGCCAATTCTTCCATGGGTACAGATTCAGTGGAGCTTCAAAGTTTCTTCTGGATGGAGCTGCCACTGCTGATTCATAGTTTGGTAACACTATTGAACTGAATTACTGGTATTCTGACACTACGGAACTGGACTGCTGACATCCTGACAATGAAGACTGGAATATCCCCAAAAGAACTGCTTCTAAACAAGCCCACATCCCCCTTGTCCTATTAACTGTCTTCCTCCCCTACCTTCGGTCAGTGGGCTAGAAGGGTGAAGCAATTAAGAGCCCTTATTAAAGTAGGTTTTGAAAAATCTAAACATACAGAAAGGAAGCTATCTATGAGAGCATAAGGAGAAAAAAAAGAGATAACAGAAGAAGGAAGCAGTTTTCCTGGGAGAGTTTCACAGAGACAGGTTGGAGAGAGAGAACAAGCTAGACACAGGTGAAGAGAAAATGAGCCAGAGAGTGAGAAGGAGTGGAAGATTAGAACAGATTGTCAAAATTAGTATGAGGCCAAGCAGGGCAATTCAGGAAAGACAGACAGACAGACAGACAGACAGACAGACAGACATGCCAGATTGAATCAGTCAGCGTGGAGAAGAGTTTTGAGCCAGAGCAGCGGAGTTGATTAGCCAGCAAGAACTCAGAAAGAACTGGGAAGGGGTGAACTTATTATGTAGTAAGTCTCAGAGACTGAAAGCACTCTGGGTCTAGATTAGATTGTACAGAGGCTAAAAGCTTCCAGGACTAGGCTTAGGTTAGCAGACTAAGGCAGTAATCCTCAGAGATGACAATTACCCTGGCAAATAAAAGTTACTATTATAAAAACCAAACTCCAGGAGCTGGAGAGATGGCTCAGCAGTTAAGAGCACTGACTGCCCTTCTGAAGGTCCTGAGTTCAAATCCCAGCAACCACTTGGTGGCTCACAACCATCTATCTGTAATGAGATCTGATGCCCTCTTCTGGGGTGTCCGAAGACAGCGATAGTGTACTTAAATATAACAATAAATAAATCTTAAAAAAAAAAAAAAAAAAAAAAAAAAAAAAAAAAAAAAAACCTCCAACAGTATGAGTAACTCAATATCCAATGTCTGGGATTCACTTACAGTCTTCTGGGCTCTTCCAAGGGCTTGGATCACTCTTCTCGTTCTGCCCTTTGCAGGACAAACTGCTTATCTGCTAAGCTCCTGCTGGCTTCATTTCTTTGCTGCTGCTGCTACTGCTGTTCTTGGTACTCATTCCATGGTACTGGTACAGGAGACTCCAAAATGCTGGGGTCTTCTCCTGCAACTGAGCTTCACTTTCACCAGTAGCCTCACCTGAGATCTCTTCTGGGACTTCAACCCTGCTACATAACACTAAGCCTCAGCTTTGCTCCATCTTTTTCTTCACACTTTCAAAATCCTCACCACCTGGGTGAATATTATACTACCAAGTTTGGCAGCCAACACAAGACAAAACCTTGGCTACCTCTGGGGCCCAGCTGCTGTTTGCCGACTTGCAGGAAACACTTCCCAGATTTCACCTCAAGTATGCTACTCTCTTCTCAGTCACAGCAGATTCTTCAGCCCCAGCTGATCAGATTTTTTTTTTAAATTTATTTATTTATTTTATGTATATGAGTACATGGTAGTTGTACAGATGGCCATGAGCTATCATGTGGGTGCTGGGAATTGAACTCAGGACCTCTGCTTGCTCTGGCCCTACTCTCTCCGGCATAATACACTGTAGCTGCCTTCAGACACACCAGAAGAGGGCGTGAGATCTCATTACGGGTGGTTATGAGCCACTATGTGGTTGCTGGGATTTGAACTCAGGACCTTTGGAAGAGCAGTCAGTACTCTTACCCGCTGAGCCATCTTGCCAGCCCGCTGATCAGATTCTTAACTCAAATGACCCAGTAGTCTTTTCTTCCCTCTGAAACTTCGCAAGCCTGGCCTCCATCGTCTGCACTACTCTCAGAATTCTTTATTTTTTTTTATTCCTTTTTTAAATATATTTTTTATTTTTATTTTATGTATATGAGTGAGTACACTGTAGCTGTACAGATGGCCATCAGCCATCATGTGTGTGGCTACTGAGAATTGAACTCAGGACCTCTGCTGGCCCCGCTCACTCCGGCCCTGATCGCTCAGGCCCTACACACTCCGGCGTAATACACTGTAGCTGTCTTCAAACACACCAGAAGAGGGCGTCAGATCTCATTACGGGTGGTTATGAGCCACCATGTGGTTGCTGGGATCTGAACTCAGGACCTTCGGAAGAGCAGTCAGTGCTCTTACCCGTTGAGCCACCTCACCAGCCCGCTCTCAGAATTCTTATCTTCCAAGCTCCCACAGAACAACCCACTGAGCTCCCAATGCTCAATCAAGTTTCTAGTCCAAAGTTCCAAATTCCTTCCACAGTGAACCTAAAAACATGATCTGATCTGTCGCAGCAACACCCCGCTTCTCTCTTAGTTATCCTTACTTAGTTATTGTTGTGATGAGACACCATAACCAAAACAACTTGGGAAGCAAAGAGTCTACTTGGCTTATGCTTTCACATCGTCGCAGTTCATCACTGAAGGAAGTCAGGACAGGAACTCACACAGGGCAGGAACCTGGAGGTAAGAGCTGATGCAGAGGCCATGGAGGGATGCTGCTGACTGGCTTGCTTATCATGGCTTGCCCAGCCTGCTTTCATGTGAAACCCAGGAGGAGCAGCTCAGAGGTAGCACCACCCACAATTGGCTGGGCCCTCCCCCATCAATCCCTACTTAAGAAAATGCCCTACAGGCTTGCCTACAAAATTATTTAGGTCTCCTCCCAAAACTTCAGGCAGAGAGTGCCACACCTACACAGTCTCCAACCTCCAACTCCTCCCTTGCAAACATTTCATGGCCTGCTTCACTGACCAGAAGCAGAAAGCCCATAAATCTTTCTGAAAAGGATCTGACCTGCTGTACCTTATCTCAGCCCAGACGAACTGATTCTGTCTAATTGAGGATATTCATAAATCATAAAAATATAGAATCATAAGGCTCTTAATCCCAAAAGGAATTGTTTGTACTATTTCTGATTCCTGGGAGGTTGGTACAGTCTCGCTTCCAAGCTTCAGAAATGTGGAACAAGGAAATAAAAGCAGCTATCCAGAAGGCCTGGCTTGACTCTCCTGCCTCCAGCAGATCCAGCATTGGGGAAAATGATCCCCAGGATAGGATCGTTGGCCTTTTCTAGCTCAGTATTTGTGACAAAGGAAATGTGCTATAGAGAGGTGTCACTTCTGAGGTATGCCGGGGTATTCTGCTTACTCTGTCATTAGTTCAGGACATGTCTCAAAGCTACACTGTCATCTTTCAGGCTCTGGCTATAAACAGAGCAATTGTAAATTAGAAGAAAACCTTGTAGTGAGGGAATCCAGAAGGCTCACTGAGCACACTGAAAAGGGCCCTTATTCAGGCCAGGGGTCAAGAGTGAAGAGGACTTGAGTATGGATGGGAACTGCAGGAACCGGGAAGGGCTTGGGGAAGACAATAGGAGATGATAACTTGGTTAGATGAGAACTGAACTGGCTTGAACCAACTCTGAGTGAGGGCCCAGAGGGAAAGACAGGCCACATGACACCATGATAGAGGGCCTAATCCTAAAGACCATTCAGGCTGTCAAAAAAGCTTCAGTGTGTACTCATCCATTCATTGTAGGGCCCTCAAAGGCACACCACAAATAACTGCAAAGAATGACAAACCATGGCGACAGCAAAGGAGCCAGGCATAATGGTACATGCCTGAAATCCCAGCACTCAAGAGACTCACAAAACTGAGAGGCAGGATAATCAAATTTGAAGCCAGCCTTGGGCTACACAGCAAGACCCTGCTGCAATAAAGACAAATATGTATTTCAAAAGAAAGAACAGGAAGTGAGTAGAAGTGTGGTTACTACAGCATACTAACAAAAAAACAAATGTGGTTACCATGGGGAAAGGCAACTAACATCAAGAGAGCGCTGCTTAACTAATTCAAGATAAAGTCAAAATGTTTATTTCCAAGTAGATCATTTAGCCAGGTATAAGCTACCCAGACAAAAGCAGGAAAAACATGGCCAGACTGTACATAATTAATAATCTGTATGTGTATATACATGCCTGTGTGTATGTGTGTGTATGTATGTATGTATGAATGTATGTATGTATATGTGTATAATGTGCTTATCTGTGCAAGGAGACCAGAAGTCAATGTTAAATATTTCTTCTATCATTCTCCATCTTTTTTTTTTTTTTTTTTTTAAAAAAA
>NW_022196912.1:69494720-69500913 GCF_008632895.1 Mastomys coucha
TTTGATCTAGACTAGCTGGCCAAGGGCCCCCCAAGATCTTCCTGCCACACACACCAGCAATGGGATTACAGGCTGCTCACTGCACCATGTTTGTTTTTTGACGTTTTTGTTTGTTTTGTTTTGTTTTTTTGAGACAGGGTTTCTCCGTGTAGCTCTGGCTGTCCTGGAACTCACTCTGTAGACCAGGCTGGCCTCAAACTCAGAAATCCGCCTGCCTCTGCCTCCCAAGTGCTGGGATTAAAGCTGTGTGCCACCACTGCCCAGCCTGTTTTTTTTTAAAGATTTATTTTATATATGTGAGTACACTGTTGCTGTCTTCAGACGCACCAGAAGAGGGCATGAGATCCCATTACAGATGGTTGTGAGCCACCATGTTGTTGCTGGGAATTGAACTCAGGACCTCTGGAAGAGCAGACAGTACTCTTAATTGCTGAGCCACCTCTCCAGCCCCCACACCTGACTTTTAAGTAGATGCTTTGAATCCAAACTCAGGTCTTCAGACTTATACAGTAAGCACTTTGCTTACTGAGCTATTCTTCCAGCCCCAAGATTAATCACCTTAAGTAATGGCAATTATGACAGCAATTATGGAAAGTATATGTCCCTTTAACGAAGGATTTTTTGTTGGTTGGTTGGTTGGTTCATTTTCGAGACAGGGTTTCTCTGTGTAAGTCTGGCTGTCCTGGAACTCACTCTGTAGACCAGGCTGACCTCAAATTCAAGAGACCCACCTGCCTCTATCTCTGCCTCTGCCTCCTGAGTGTTGGGATTAATAGCATGCATCACCACCACCTAACTACAAAGAATATTTTTAAAGTGTGTTTCTTACTTAAGTCAACTGTGCTTATTTATATATTGAATATATATAAAAAATAAATATAGAAGAGATCAGGGATTGAGAAGGGGGCTGGGGGACAAAGGAGGAGTTAAAAGGAAGAGAATGTAAAGAATGAAGCCAGTATTCTCCTAGCAGCCTTCAGATGAAGATGTAGAACTCTCAGCTCCTCCTGCACCATGCCTGCCTGGATGCTGCCGTGCTCTTACCTTGACGATAATGGACTGAACCTCTGAACCTGTAAGCCAGCCCCAACTAAATGTTGTCCTTTAAGCCGGGCGGTGGTGGTGCACGCCTTTAATCCCAGCACTTGGGAGGCAGAGGCAGGCTGATTTCTGAGTCTGGATTTTCCGGTCTACAGAGTGAGTTCCAGGACAGCCAGGGCTACACAGAGAAACCCTGTTTTGAAAAAAAAAAAAAAAAAATGTTGTCCTTTATAAGATTTGTATTGGTCATAGTGTTGGTTCACAGCAGTAAAACACTAACTAAGACAAGCACGTCTCTAGTTAACAACTAGAAACAGCAAGATGTCAGAATTCCATCCCGTTGAGGTTGCCCTACTTGCCAGCTGATCTGTGTGAGGTAGCTGAGAAAGGGTCCCGGCTTGGCCATGAGGACCCTTTGAACTCCGAGGCACTGTACACATGGACGCTCAGGTTCTCTCCAGGAAACAGGTCCTGCTTTCGGTCTATGATGCAAGCATACCCCTCTCTTAAAAGGCTTCATTGCCTCCAATACCATCCTACTAAAGACAAAGCTGCTAGGGGCTGGCGAGATGGCTCAGGGGGTAAGAGCACCGACTGCTCTTCCAAAGGTCCTGAGTTTGGAAACTAGCAACCACATGGTGGCTCACAACCCCCGTAATGAGATCTGACACCCTCTCTCTGGTGCATCTGAAGACAGCTATAGTGAATTACTCTAGAGCGAGCTGGGCCAGAGCTAGCAGAGCCAGCAGAGGTCCTGAGTTCAATTCCCAGCAGCCACACACATGATGGCTCACAGCCATCTGTACAGCTACAGTGTACTCATACACATAAAATAAATAAATAAATAAATAAACAAATATTTTAAAAGGGTGAAAGAAAACTTTTTTTTTCCTCTTCAATGAACATTGTCAGGCAGCATTTATAACACCCTACATAGCTGTGCATGCTGCTGCATGCCTGTGATCCCAGCACCTGGGAAGCTAAGGCAATGGCAATGGGGATCATGTGTTTGGGACCATATTGAACAACACTGCCTTGCAAGAATGAAAGAAAGAAAAGAAGGGAAAGGGGGAAATGGGATGGGGAGAGGATGAAAGAGAGAAAGAAGGAAAGGGAAGGAAAGGGAAGGGAAGGGAAGGAGGAAGGAAGGGAAGGAGGGAGGGAAGAAAGGATTAGTAGAACTACCACTTGATCCCAGGCACGCTACTGCTGACTGTATGTCCAAAAGAAATGAAATCAACATACCAAAGAGACTCTGAACACTCAAGTTCATGCAACACTGCTCACAATAGCTAAGATACACAATCACTGAGGTGTGTGATATTATTCTTTGGCCTAAAGAAGAATGACATTCTAACAGCTAGAGCAAAATGAATATAACTAGAAGACATTATACTAAATGCAGTAAGCAAGAAAGAAAGACAAATATCTCTCATATACAGAATTTTTTTAAGTATTCGATCTAAATATAGAATAGTAAACTCTAGAGGTTGGAAGTAGGTGAGATGGATAAAGAAAGGCTATATTTGATTAGAGCACACTTTATAAATTTACTGAAATATGTGTGGTGGGTTTTGCCTGAAGTGTTAACATTCTGTGTACTGAGGCAGGAGGATTGCCAAGGGCTAAGAGCTCTTCTTGCTCTTGCAGAGGACCTGAATTCAGTTCCCACCACCCAAATAGGTGGCTCCCAAGTGTTTGTATCAACCCCAGGAGATCTGATACTCTCTTCTAGCTTCTATGGGTACTTACAAACATACACAAACACACATGCACACACATACATACACACAGATTAATACACATATATACATAAATAGAAAGAGTATAATACAGTGTTACTAGCTATAAACACAATGTTTACTCCTAGTCATAGGAAAGAAAAGGAGAATAAACACCAGAGATAAAGCACTTAACAGAAAGGGGAATAGAAACATCTGAAAAATAATCAAATAAAATGACAGGAATTAGAAGGAAGAATAGTTGCAAAATTAAAAGCACTTCTGTTACATGCTTCTGTAAACCTTGAAGTCATTACCCTAATCGCAAGAAGCCAAGCACAAATGACACACCCATATGATTCTACTCTTGGCTACCTAGCATATGTAGTTCAGTTTGTGGAATGGTGGTTCTCAGGGGTGGAGAGCAGGCTTCACAGGTAGAGAGTTTCCTTTATGAAAGATGGAGAGTTTGGGAAATTTTCCATACACCAATGTGAACTGAGCTGCACACTTACAAATAATTAGGGGTGTTACATTTTCCTTACGTGTATTTTAAATTTTTTTTTATTTCAAAGTCATTTGAATAAGCCAGCAAGTGAATTAGGCCTGGCTAAAAGGCCAAAGTGGCTAATTGCACTGGACTGCCTGTTCAGCCATTACTTTGTTTCACAATTTCCTGGTATTTCTGAAGAGGGCAGGAGCAACCCATTGCTGAGAGCACATGAAGACTAAGGAACATGTGCACTGAAGTAAAATGTGTCTGGTCCAAGTATTCTATCACTGGGCACTATCAATCCTGTCTCAGTGCAAGCTTCAACTCCTTCAACCCTTAGTTACTTTCTCTACTTCTTCCCAAAAGGTACAACTTACACTCGACCCCAGATACCAAGTTCTGGCAAAAAAAGATTTAAGCAGGCATGTCATTTTATATTGGAAATTTCCCTCAAGGGAATAATTTGGCATATAGTAATTTTCTAGAAAAACCAGACATTTCTAGATACTGTCCTGTGTCATTCTTTCTACCCATCCATGATAAGAACTTTTTAAGTTTACTTATATAAAACATAAAGACATTTAAAAATCATACATATTAATGGGATATAATATGATGTTTTCATGTATGGATACACTATGTAGTGTTCTAATCAGGTTGAATATATCTGTGTCTTCAAATACTAGTTATTCCCTCAAAGCAAAATGTCTGACCTCCCTTTTTCTTGCTTTGCACTGTAGGACAGTACATTATTGCTGTCTACAGTCTCCTACCATACAGTAGTGTAGCACAGCCTCTTGATCCTAACTAATTCACTTGGTACCTGCTCATCAACTTTCCCCTATATCCCCCAGGCTCTGGCAACCATCCAACTCTCACTGTTCCTGAGATCAGCGCTCTCAGTTATACAGATGTGCAAGATCATGCCTGACTTGTATCTCTGAGTTATTTTCAAAACTCTGATCATGGTAATGACTTTTTGAACCAGGAAATTAATTTAAGAATCTACAGTTATAGAAATATAGGCAACAATAGGACTGTGTATCATATTCCATATAAGCTAATGTATGAATTTTTTCCATTTTAAAAAATGAGAAGTTGGACTTGTCCTGTAATCACTGGTATGTCATAAGTTAATTAAAAACATTTTTTCCTTCTCAGTGAAATATAAAATAAAAATCCATGTTATAATCAGTGATTGCTTCAGTTTGATGAAATACAATTATTTTGCAAACTAAAGAGATATGTACACCAGCATATTCCTGAGGTTGTGATAATATAGAGAAAAGGGAGTAAAGAAAAGAGAAGGGTAGGCTAGGTAGATGGCTCAGTCTATAGAGAGCCTGTTGAATAGGCATAAAGACCTGGACTAAGACCCCAGAACCAACCTGTCCTAGTTAGGATTACTATTGCTGCAATGAAACACCATGACCAAAAACAGCTTGAGGAAAAGGTTTATTAGCTTACACTTCCACATCACTGTTCATCATTGAAGGAAATCAGGGCAGGATCCTGGAGGCAGGAGGTGATGCAGAGGCCATGAAGGGATGCTGCTTACTGGCTTGCTCCTCATGGCTTGCTCAGCCTGCTTCTGTATAGAACCCGGGACCTCCAGCCCAGGGGTTGCCCCACTCACAATAGAATGAATCCCCCTCCATTGATCACCAACTAAGAAAATGCCCTACAGGCCTGCCTACAACTTTATTTTATGGAGGTAATTTCTCAGTTGAGGCTACCTCCTCTCAACTGATGTTAGCTTGTATCAAGTTGACAGCATCCCACCTCGACATCCAGACACATTTACATGTGTCTGCAACCCTAGCATACACAAACAGCTCAGAGCTCACTGGCCCTCTAGTCTAGACAATCACTGACAACCAATAAAGAGAGCCTGTTTTAAAAGATAATGTGGCAAGATGACCAGTGGTGGCACATGCCTTTAATCCCAGCACGTGGGAGCCAGAGGCAGGCAGATTTCTGAGTTCAAGGCCAGCCTGGTCTACAGAGTGAGTTCCAGGACAGCCAGGGCTACACAGAGAAACCCTGTCTCAGGGGAAAAAAAAACAGAAGGGGAGAAAGAGAGAGAGAGAGAGAGAGAGAGAGAGAGAGAGAGAGAGAGAGAGAGAGAGAGAGAGAGAGAGAGAGAGCACATAGCTAAAAAATAGCAGAGTTATAAGAAGAATGAGTGGCTGTTGGGAGGGAAGCCCATGAGCAGACGTTTAGAGTTGGGGAAGAGGCACAAGGAGCTGAGCTGAGCTGGGGTGCCAGCATAATCTGTGATACTGAGGGAACCTGAAAGCCAGCATGTACTTTGGTGTGTTAATAGGCACTGCAGTCAGCCATTTGCCCCTACTGTCTTTGGAACACACACATACACACTACACAAGCATGCACAGAAGGTGCCCTCATACCCATAAACATTTTCACAAAACTTGTGTTGATATATGTTTCTCTGACTTGGCTGCAAGGACACTATATTATAAATGTCCTAGCATCTAGGAGGGCTGGCATTCATCTGGTAGGAACTGGTACTGAGACAGGAAAATATAGATTAGTGCAGGAGAAGATTCCCAGAGATTAACATATGAATAGCAACAAAGGCAGAAAGACTGGCAGCTCTTACCCTATCTGCGCTTCATTCACCCAAGGGAACGTGGAAAGCCAGCATAGGAACTTGGGAGAGCAGTTAATGTCCCATAACAGGCTACTGCCCGAGGATCTCACTCCACCTTTGCCTTTCTTGCTTTCTTTGAGCCAGGCCACTGTAAGATCAGGCATACCTCTACGCTCCTATGAACCTCTTTCAACAAACTATTTTCTTTCTTGGAACTATCTACATATCTCTGTACAACCTACTGAAAAGAGGCACAAGTTTTCTGTATATTGCTTTTACTATGTTCAAATATGAGCCTTGAATTCCTGATCTTTCCAAGACTTT
>NW_022196912.1:69502285-69506058 GCF_008632895.1 Mastomys coucha
TGTTTCTTTGTTTTTTGGAGGAGAAACTGGGAATGGAGAAATTTACATGTAAATAAAGAAAATATATATATAAAAAAAAAAGAGGCACAAGAACCTAGAAACTTTAGCGTCTGACTCTTGACTCAGCCCCACACTTTTATCAGTACCAATAATGCTTATTTCTTTTTTTTAAAGATTTATTTTATTATTTATTATATGTAAGTACACTGTAGTTGTCTTTAGACACCTCAGAAGAAGGCATCAGATCTCATTATGGGTGGTTGTGAGCCACCATGTGGTTGCTGGGATTTGAACTCGGGACCTTCAGAAGAGCAGTCAGTGCTCTTAACCACTGAGCCATCTCTCCAGCCCCAATAATGATTATTTCTGATGCCAATGCCTTCTGATTAGTCAGCACCAGGCCGTGTCACCTCTGAACGTTCATGATTTCAATAAAATAATATATTACCTCATTGGATACAAATGCTAACACTGGAGTTATATGTGTGTGGCATTGTTAATAATTTAGGGACTTAAGAATATGTCCTTGGCAGGGTAAGGTGTCACACACCCTTAATCCCAGCACCCAGGAGACAGAAGCAAGTGGATCTTTGAATATTCAAGATCAATCATGTCTACAAAGTGAGTTCCAGGTCAGCCAAGGCTACATGAAGAGACTCATTCTCTCAAAAAAAGAGAAGAAAAGAAAAGAGAAAGAGAAAGAGAAAGAAGAAACAACGCTTCCCTCTGAGAAAGAGAAAGCCAAGTCAATGAAAAAGAATGGTCCAGGCTTTAAAACAAGACTGGGTCTGCAGTTAAATGTGCTCACTTGAATGGAAAGGAACAGAAATACAACAAGAGTAAAAGTTGGCTGTGGCAACTCAAGATAAGCCTGGAGAGGAGAACAAAGACCCAGGGACTAGAGCAGCCCAGGAGTGGTGGTTTTGTCCCTATGGTGAGGAGTCTTATCTGATGCCATGGTAGACTGAACTCACTTAACTAGATACTCCCGTTCTCTCTCCTGCTTACCAAGCCACTCCTGACTATAATTTATCTTTTTACATGACATCCCCACAAGCACAGAGGGTGGTACATGCGGGTTCATCAGGTCCATTTGGCATTCATCTCTTTCCTTCCCATTTTTTGCCTCCCTGCCATGGCCCTGACAACTAATGCATTATCACCCATGGCCTCCCACCACCACCCTCTGGGAAGCCCAAGAGCTGAGCTGAGGAGATAGGAGACACCCAATTCACCCTTGAGATCCCTGAGGCAGTGATGCAGATACAGCTCACACATGGGAGAGCAGTCCATTTTGAGCACTTCCCACTATCCACAGGAGGAGGCTGCCTGCCTAGTATAGTACATAGATAGAGTATACCCGGTGTGGGTATTTTCATCACCTGATGAGTTGTAGCTGTATCGGTAATGAATACACTGGACTCTTGTAGGATAAAGTACCTGCTTTCGTGAAGTGGCAAATCCCTGTCAAAGCCTTTCCACCTTGTATCCTTTCCTTTCTTCCTGATACCTAGTTTTCTCATTAGTACTTGCTCATAGTTTTGCCTGCCTACTTTCTCTGGCCTTTCCACCACAGTAAGAGTCATTTTGCCATGTTTTAGGGACACTAGGCTGTCCTGAGTGGTTTCCTTCTCTTAAGTCTTTGGATAAATTGTGAATATCCCATCTGTCCTGGGATACCCACTGGGCTCTCAGACCCGAGCCTCCACCAAATTCCCTTACCACCTATCATTCTACTCATGACCTTATTTCCCAACACCTTCTCTGACTTAAGAAATACTACATTGGATTTTTGGTTTTTGTTTTGTTTTGCTTTGTTTTATTTTTATGACTAGCATGTCATAGCATGAATCTTGTTGCCCCATTAATTCTGCAAGGGGAGAATTACACATATGATTACATCATGTGTGTCTCTCTGGCGCAGCCTCTGAACTGAGACCCTACATACCTGCACTGAGTTAGTGATGATGGAATTATTTATGAGTATTTATTGAATACCTTTAGCTGTGCTACCTCATGAGATAGTTCATACTCAAAAGCCCCTGGGAGCTCTGGGGTTCCCCAGGTCATTTTATAGTTAAAGAAGCAAGAGGTCAGAGAAGTTATGTTACTAATCCAACTTTTCACAACTCCGAAAGCAAAGCTGAGGTCTGAAACCTGACTGACTTCAGAAGGCAATGCTACCCACTCTCTACAGCCCTTGGCAAGACTCATTCTACATGGAGCACACCGACCCTATTTCAGTCCCCAGAGGACCACAGTGCTGTTCCTGCTGTCTGGGGATCAACTCTGTAGAGAGCACGTGTCAGTTGTTAAGTGGAACTTGCTAGTAGATGTTTATGGAGAAGCAATGCCAAGAGATAATAAAAACGTCTTCCCATCCAATTCACTGGGGTGCCTGGAGTCTCACCCTCTCTGACCTCTCCTCTTTGCTCACACTATCCACCCCACTGGTCTTCACACACCTGTTCTGTCCTCCCCCAAGTTTTCAGCTCCATTCTAAAAGGGCAACAGCAGAACCCTACTCAGTACCATTAGGGGCACCTGTTGATTCCAGAATGAAGTGGGCCCAAAAACTAAAATTTCTGTTGTTTATGCTGCTGGCTTGTACATTGTTCAGTGTTCATTAATATTCTGTGTTTATCTCTACTTTGCTAAAGTCTCCTCCTCAAGATGAAAGAGGGATTAAGGAGGAAACGCTGGTGAAATTCTGGCATTGCCTCATAACAACTGCCAACTGTCTCATAACTTGTGGTGAGTAAAGGTGACTTGGCCCTTTCACACTAAACAATGAAAGCCTTTCCCTGGCCTGCCTTCTCCTGCTTGAGGATGCTCTTCCCAAATGTGGGCCACACCAGCCAGCAGGTGTTCACAGCCTGTCCTACTGAGCCCAAAGCTGGGACAATAAGTCAAGGGCCGCAGAACCCTTTCTGGACTAGGAGAAAAGTCTGGCTTCTCCTCAAACTAAGTCCACACCTGCTACAGGCAACCACCATGCTAGCCAAGTTCTGAGTGAGAGGGGAAATGGGTCCCCTTTTTTGAAAAGATTTATTTATTTTTATTTTATGTGTATGAGTGCTTTGCCTCAATGTGTGTATAGGACTACATGTGAGCCTTGTGCCCTAAATCACTTCTCCAGGCCCAGAAAACATGTCCTTACATTCCATTCCCTGTACTCACCCATTGCCAGAGCCCTTTCTCATCCCCTCTGGTCCTCCCTGCCCACTTCCTGGGTGACTTCTCTCTGTTCCTTACCCTGATGTCATCGCTTGGCACACAGCACAGACCCATACATTTTGTCTTAGATATGACATACTCTTCTGTTAGAAACAGAAACAGAGGAGGGCTAGAGAGATGGCTCACCACTGGCTGCTCTTCCAGAGGGCCTGGGTTCGGTTCTCGGCATCCACAGGATGGTTAACAACTCTCTGTATCTCTAGTTCCAGAGGATACAATACCCTCTTCTGGTCTCTATGGGCACTACAGAGTGTGATGCACAGATATATGCAAGCAAGACACTCATGCACATGGAATAAAAATAAATAATATCTCAAAAATAAATCTAAAAAGTAGACATAGAAACAACTAAAGCTGAAGCTATGGCTCAGTCATAAGAGCACATACTGACCTTGCAAGGGACCTGAGTTCAATTCCAGCATCCACGTGGTGGCTCACAGCCATTCGGAACTCTAGTTGTAGGGAATCTGTTTTGTTTTGTTTTTTGGTTTTTTGTTTGTTTGTTTGTTTGTTTTGGTTTTTGGAGACAGGGTTTC
>NW_022196912.1:69506150-69532937 GCF_008632895.1 Mastomys coucha
CCTGGACTCACTCTGTAGACCAGGCTGGCCTCGAACTCAGAAATCCGCCTGCCTCTGCCTCCCAAGTGAGGGGATTAAAGGCGTGCGTCACCACTGCCCAGCAGGAATCTGATTTAGCATAGAAGAACATGGACACTGGCTTAGTGGGTAAAAGTATTTGCTGTACAGCACAAGGTCCTGAGTTCAAATCTCCAGCATCCCCGTAAAAAGCTAGTCACTCATGCCTGAAATGCTAGCTTGGATAGGGGAGATGAGTAAATTCTGGGAGCCAGCTGGCCGGCCAGCCTAGCCAAAACTGCAATCTTTAGGTTCAGTTAGAGTTTCTGTCTCAAGAGAATAGAAAGTGATAGAAGGTACCCAGGGTTCTCCTCTGACTCCTGCAAGCGCTATGGATGGGCATGTGTACCTACCCACACACATATGTACACCACAGATGGAAAAAAAAAAAATAGTGGAACAAAGCATCGTTGTGCTTCTTCATAGGATTCATATTGAGCAAGTGCCAGAGCCTAGGGCAAAGTCTGCCTGAGGACGCTGAATCCCGGAGGAGATCTCAACAGTCTCACTGCCAACTATGAAGTGGGGCCCAGGCACCAGTATTTCCCCAGACTCCCAGCTGACTGAAGTGCACAATTAAGATGGTGTAGGAGCATGGTACCTGGTTAATGGCATGCCTGCCATGCAAGCATGAGGACTTGAGTTCAATCCCCAGAACTCATCTGAAAAAAACCCAGGATGGGGACACACCTGTAATTCCAGCATCGGGGAAGCACAGACAGGAGGCTCTTGGGCTTACTGGTCAGCCAATGTAGCCAAATGGCTGAGCTTCAGGTTCAGTGAGAGAGTTTATCTCAATAAATAAATAAATAAATAAATAAATAAATAAATAAATAAGGCAGAATGCCATTGAGAGAGATGCTCAGTGTCAATCTCTGTCAATCTCTGGCCTTCACACATATGTGTTAAACATATGCATGCATCCCCACACATGTACACACATACATACAGAGAGAGAGAGAGAGAGAGAATATAGACAAGCTATGGGTAGTGACCATGAGTATAACGCCAGTGCTAAGACTGAGGCAAAAGGATAGCAAACTTGCAACTAGCCTGGCCTACATAGCAAGGCAATCTCAAGAAGGAAAAGAAAAAGGGGGAGGAGAGATATGGTAAACTCAAGTTCTCTGCGAAAGCAGGGAAGTTTCTGCAGACTGACTCATCAATTCTAGAGCTGCGATGTTGCACACCAAGAACTGAAATTGCCTTGTGCTATCTTTAGCACCCTTAGTAGCCTTGTATGTATCACCCAGGTAACTGACCTGTCAGCCTTCTGACTTAGGAAAACTCTCAAAATGTATTCTCAGCAGACCAACAGAGTCCACCAACCCAAAAGCCAAGACCACCATCATATTTTGCCTGAGACATTGTCGGCCGCCTTACCCGTCCAGCGGAAATAAGGAGGCAAACACCAAGCCCTTCTCCATGCAGTTTAATCAGGAACCTTCATTTTTACTTCTTCTCTAGCTAGCTAGCTTCTTTTATATTCTTCTATATCTTCTTCTTACATCTTACTAGTTACATCTTTCTACTTTCTTCTTACTTACTCCTATTCCCTACTTACTCCTATTCCCTACATCTTACTACATACATCTTACTGCTATTCTTACTCTTACATCTTACTTCTATCCTTACATCTTACTTCTATATCTACTTACTTCTATTCCCTACATACTTACTCCTAATTCTCTACATACTTACTCCTATCTATCATCTTACTTACTATCTATATACTTACTCCTATCTATACATACTTACTCACTATTCTCTATATACTTACTCCTAATCTCTCCCCAGCCCCCAGCCCTTGTGGGTTAAATACTTTCCCTGGTCCCAATCAGCATAGGCCACGTGGCAAAGCATAATAGGCTGCGGGAAATTATGCCAGCTTGCATCATAAACTAGAGGCACACAGCTTTTCCAACTAAGGCTTGTTTATCTCAATGCTCTCTGCTCTGGCCGGAGACCAGGTGTTCAATATATATGTATAGGGTGGCAGCTGCGGCTCCCCACAAGACATAGTGTTCCTACTCCGCTGTAATTCGCACCTACCTAACGACCTGTAGTCGTTATGAACTTAGGCACTGATTTATGACTGTTCCTTGTTCTATGGCTCTGAGCCATGTAACCACCTCCGCAGCAGAACATGGCACTCGAGAAAAGTTCTTGTTCCCTTTGGAGTTATAGCTGCCTTTTGTGTTGACAATATTATAAACAACACGCGAACCTAGATCTAACTTCAAATCTCAAGGATCTCCAGGAGAGCCAGGCGGTGGTGGCACACGCCTTTAATCCCAGCACTTGGGAGGCAGAGGCAGGCTGATTTCTGAGTTTGAGGTCAGCCTGGTCTACAGAGTGAGTTCCAGGACAGCCAGGGCTACACAGAGAAACCCTGTCTCGAAAAAAACAAAAAAACAAAAAAACAAAAAAACAAAAAAACAAAAAACAAACAAACAAACAAAAAAAGATCTCCAGGAGATAGGCTAGTGGGATGGTTGTTGTAGAGGTTTGATTTGTTTTGCTTGTTTATTTTTAGGCAGTGTTTCACTATGTAACCCTGGATTGTCCTAGAACTGACTGTATAGTGTAGACCACTACACTAAAGGCTTGTGCCATCATGCCTGGCCCAAGGCAGTAGGAAGAACTTCATGTCAATCACCTTTGAAACTATAACTGCATGGCCTTCATCCAAGTGATTCTGACTTAAACAGATTAAGATAAAACTCCAGCATTCACATCTTCCTTTCCATTTCTCTTCTTTTCTTTTATTTATTTTTTTTTAGATTTATTTATTATATGTAAGTACACTGCCACTGTCTTCAGACACCCCAGAAGAGGGCATCAGATCTCATTACAGGTGATTGTGAGCCAACATGTGGTTGCTGGGATTTGAACTTAGGACCTTCACAAGAGCAGTCAGTGCTCTTAACCACTGAGCCATCTCTCCAGCCCCATTTCTCTTCTTTTTTAAGATTTATTTATCCTATGTGTGTATACTGTCGCTCTCTCAGACACACCAGAAGAGAGCATCAGATCCCATTACAGATGGTTGTGAGCCACCATATAGTTGCTGGGAATTGAACTCAGAACCTCTGGGAGAGCAGACAGTGCTCTTAACTGCTGAGCCATTGCCCTAGCCCTTTCTTTCCATTTCTTACGTTGTATTTAAGTAACTTCCAGCAGTAATACCCTTCCCAGTTACTACCCTTCCCTTGTAAGGCCAATCCAATGAGACTGGAGAATCTAATGTGCTTTGGGACTAAGAATTTATGAGCTAGAAAAGAAATTAACACCATGTGAAGACAGAAAATTCTAGAACATGGAAAGGTTGCCGTGAGCTCTCCAAGTAGTCAGTGTCACTCTTCTGGATTTCAGGTTTTCAAAAAAGAAGAAATGACACCAAAAAGGCCTCAGCCATGTCCAACCAATTTGCTGCACTGGTTTTGCCCAGTGCATGCCCATGGACAAAGTCATTAAGAAATTCATTATTGCAGGGCAGTAAGGGTGCATGTCTTTAATCCCGTCTTTAATCCCAACACTAGGGAGGCAGAAACAGGCGGATATCTATGAGTTCAAGGCCAGCCTGGTCTACAGAGCAAGTTCTAGGATAGCACCCCCCCCCAAAAAAAAAAGCTGGGGAGGTCATTATTCAGAAATTGCAGAGGCTTTGCCGTCCGGGACAGTTTCTTAAGCAGTGTCTTCAACAGTTATGTGCTTTGCAAGCTCCATGCCAAGCTGCACTACTGCATGAGCTCTGCCATTCACAACCAGGTGGTCAGGAATCGATCTGAAATGGGAATGGACTGCACACACACCCACCACAATTTAGACCTGCTGATGTTGCCTCACCACCTCTACCAAAGTCCACAAAGGATTCCTAAGGAAAGAAGGAAAAACATATGAGGGGAAACAAAGTCAGTGTCACTGAGGGAGCAGAAGAGGTAAGAGCCATTCTGACAAGATAAACAGTGCACTGGGTACACTAGGGTTTACAGGCAAGTACAAAGTCTTGCTGTAGGACAACTGGGGAGATTTAAGTGTTAATCTAATTTCGGATGGTGTAAGAGCTGCTCTCTGTTGTCACCTGAATTAAGAAACACCTAGGGCAGCAAGGAAACACACCCAAAGGTGTGAGTGTTTTTTACAGACAGAATTAACTTGGGAAAAGAGTTCCACTCCTAATGTGGGCATCACCCAATCCTATGCACTGGGGTCCAGCACTGAATACAAAAAGCAGCTGAACTCAGCCATTCCCTGCTCCGCTTCCTGAGCTGTCCAGATGTGAGCAACATCAGGCCTGCTGCCATATGACCTATATCCCTGACACAGGGGCCAAATACATCTTTCCTCCTTATAGGAACTTCTTATCAGATATTTGGTCACAGCAGCCAGAAAAGTCACTAACACTTAATTACTATCCTAACGTATTGAATAGTACATTGTGTTCTGTAGATAAATGCCTGTGTTCTTTAGTGGTTGGCACTGAACACTGAGAAGTACTGTGTCACATAATGTGAACCTTACTTGCTTTCAACAGACTCAACAGCACCGAAAGAAAGCTGGGCATTGAGACACAACTGAGCAAAGGCATTGAGAAAGCAAAATATTAACAATTGTTAAAGCCAGAAAAAGGGATATAATAGTTCTTTGTGAGAACCTTTCAACTTTTCAATATATTTAAAATATTTTTTAAAAAATAAAATAAGTCTACAAGCAGGGCATAGTGGCATATGTCCATGATCCAAACAGTTAGGGTTGGATTACAGCCTGGGCTACATAGAAAGATTTATTTCAAAAAAAAAAAATAATAAGTTGAGAATTGAGGAAATTTTACAACACAGATTAAAAACCACTCACACAGCCAAATACTTTCCCCTGCTCGATTTCTCTCTTGAGAAATTTCCAAGAAAATCTACTCACAGCTTGAACCCTTCTAACCCTAACAATACACCCAAATGTTCCAGGCTGTGTTTCTCAGCCTTTGCTCCCTGGGTTTTATTAGGCATCTCCTGTTCAAATAAGTGTAGGAAACACAGGGATCTGAGTTTTCTTACTGCTGGAATTCTCACTAGAGTTGGGGCAGGCAGTGACATAGCTCTACTGTCCCCACCCCTTCTCAACCATGGATCCTTTTATCTCAGAGTATCTTATGTGTTTGGTGTTCGAGGGTAGGCACGCAGAAAAAAAAACTACTATAAAATGTCCTCCCCGTGTTTTATGGCTTTCCTTTCTGCTATTAATCAGAATCATGGGGTTGTAATCAGTGCAATTTCCTGCTCACCAAAACCTAAGTGTGCGGTTATTACTAAATTCAGGCACAGGTGTTTTCATTTGATGCACACATGCAAACTCTCATTTGAGTGCTCCAAAGACATCTGCTTTTAATCATGAGTTGTTGAAAAGACTCAGGTGTCTTTCTGTTGGACACTTAGGACAGAACCACCTACCTGCCGGTAAGGGAGAAGTTCAGGAGCACTCTCACTTTCTAAATGCTTTTGTCCCAGTGTGCTCCTCCATGCACTGCTACGCTGTTCTAGGGTACCCAAGCTGTCTCAGAGCACCCTCCAGCCCCTGCTATAGCTATCCTAGGGTGCCCCTCCAGCCCCTGCCTACAAATGCTAACAGGCATTCCTCCTTGCTTCCAACACACTAGGAGTGTGTAATCATCACCAATGAGCTCCTTTAGAATGAGAGAACCAAAGTGGCTTGCCCCAAGAGTCTGGTGGCAGCATTCTTCAGAAGCCCCTACGTTGTACACACAGAAGCAGCACTTCAGCAAAAGTAGATCCATTCTACCCACACAGGTTCAAAAACTCTGGAGAGCGTGGGTGTGGACTCAGGACCTATATCAGCAAGAGAAACATTTTCTTAGGTAGATACTATTTATTATTTCTCATTTTGCTTCTCATGGGCATCTTTTCTGAATTTCAGGTTTAATGTCAAAACTATACAAACATGGACAAACTATTGAGTAACCAAGCCAACATTCTGGATGTTAATTAAATTAGTCATCGATCAAAAACTCAAATATAAACTGCATCCTTTATTTCTTAACAATAAAAGTGTATTTCTTAACAATAAAAGTGTAATTGTAACACAATAACTTATATAAATAAGGATAAGGCTAATTAACAGGCATTGCTTCAGTTCAAACTGGCAATCTTCTTTAAACAGGAAAAACTATTAGTCTAGTGGTTCTCCTGCCTGCACAGTCCGGGAACAAAAGGGGAGAATCAGTGCTTTAAAAAAAACAAAACAAGCTTGGCAGTGGTGGTGCACGTCTTTAATCCCAGCACTTGGGAGGCAGAGGCAGGCGGATTTCTGAGTTCGAGGCCAGCCTGGTCTACAGAGTGAGTTCCAGGACAGCCAGGGCTACACAGAGAGACCCTGTCTCGAAGAACCAACCCCCCCCCAAAAAAAAAGAAAAACCTGCACACAAAGCCCAAACAATTGAATGAAATTTCTCTAAATTGAGGCTCAAGCTATCAGTGTGAAGACCCACAGGTTGAAAGTAATAACAGTAACAATATCAGCACAACAAAAATCAATACACTGGAGCCAGGCAGTGGTGGCTTATGCCTTTTTAAAAAAAAAAAAAAAAGATTTATGTTTGATTTTTTTTTTGTTGCTTTTTGGTTTTTTTGTTTTTTTGAGACAGGGTTTCTCTGTGTTGTCCTGGCTGTCCTGGAACTCACTCTGTAGACCAGGTTGGCCTCGAACTCAGAAATCCACCTGCCTCTGCCGCCCAAGCGCTGGGGTTAATGGCGTGTGCTACCACCTCTGTCATTTATTTTATGTGTGTGAGTACACTGTAGCTGTACAGATGGCAGTGAGCCATCATGTGTGTTGTTGGCCACCGGCCAACGTCTATTCAAAATGGCGCCGACTTCACTTCCATACCTTTGACAGCCGCTTGGCGCAGGCGCGATAGCATTGACGTGTCTCTCCTTCGGCTCTCCCCCTCCCGATGGGGATATGCTAATAAGGTGTTTGCACTAAACTAATCAGACAGTAACAAGTTTGCTCGCCCCCCTCCCTCGGGGGTAGGTTAATGAGGTGTCTGCACGGTGCACCAATCAGACAGTCTCGCCCGGCTATATAAGCCAGCAGCTCCAGGGTATGGGGTCTTTCGCTTCAAGTTTCAAGAGGAGCTCCCAATAAAGTGCTGCTGAGAAGGATCCTGTTGCCACGTCGTTCTTGCTGGCGAGATCGGTCACGACAGTGTGTGGCTGCTGGGAATTGAACTCAGGACCTCTGCCGGCCCGCTCACTCTGTCCCACTCACTCCGGCCTGGCTCATGCCTTTAAACCCAGGCAGAGGCAGGTGAATCTCTGTGAGTTGAGGCCAGCCTGGTCTACAGAGGGAATTCCAGGGCTACATGGAGAAACCCTGTTTCAAAATAACAAAACAAAACCAAAAAGACTAATCATATCTTTTCTTCCCTTTTCTCTCATTTGTGATTACCTGCAGTAGTTAATAAATAACACTAAATCCTGCAAGTTACTTAGCCATGCTACCCAAATTGAAATTCTCACTAGTTCAAATTTACAAAGCTCTTTAAAAACAATATTAGCTATCAGGAAAAAAAAAAAAAAACCTCACATTTTAATTTTGCATACTCAAGTCACCTATTTGGTCAACTAAGAGGAGACAATAGGATTGCTAGAAAGTATTTCAGTAGCATTGGTTATATAAATGTATTTATCTCATGTACCACAAATAAGCTTTCTGGTGCAGAGGAACATTTGACAGAGCAAGACAAAAGGACCCAAGTGCTTCCTTTAAAGGTGCCAAACCCATTTTTCCAAGAAAAGTATCTTCAGTATTAGACAAAACTTCCTTCTTTAAAAATGCATACACAAAGTATTTTGCCTCCAGCAGTATAAGCTCCTTAACACAATTTGGTAGTAATTATGGGCATTTAGCTTAAAATTTTTCCTCATTTTTCAGGCTTAAAAGCAGTATCGCTAGGCAGTGGTGGCCCACGTCTTTAATCCCAGCACTTGGGAGGCAGAGGCAGGTGGATTTCTGAGTTTGGGGCCAGCCTGGTCTACAGAGTGAGTTCCAGGACAGCCAGGGCTACTCAGGGAAACCCTGTCCCGAGAAACAAAAAAAAAAAAAAAAAAAAAAAAAAAAAAAACAACAACAACAACAAAAATAAGCAGTATCATGTCAAGTAAGGAAAAATAATTCTTCCCTTAGGTCTCCTGTCAATACCAACCCCTCATTCTTGTCCTGAAGTGTTTCTGTCAGGCTATCTGTACTATGCCAAATCAATAGATGGTAAAGAGTTCCACCAGTACTAGAATCTATTATTCTGCCAAAACTCTTGTGCTGCACTACAGTGCCAGTGAACTGGTGCTAGGCTGGCACAGCCACTCCTTTGAGATTCTCCTCTACTAAGCCAAGTCTGTGGTATGTTTAACCTCACAAGACGGCTTTTGGATGGACAGGATCAGACTGTGTCCAACCCAGGGTCATCTGTGCAGATGAGTGGCCTCGAATGCATTTGCAGAGGCCTCTTTAACAATTTGATAAAAAGGAAACCCATCTGTACCTTAGCCAGAGCCATTTGATAACCCCATAGGAACCCTCATCTGCAATTACAGAGGGTCCAACTTGGGAAAGCAATAAAATCCTCTAAAAGAAGATTCTGGCAACTTCTGTGGGCTTATGTGGGCTTTTGATGTTGTTTTTCATTGTATCTCATAAGCTTTTGTTTTGTTTAGGGGTTTTTTGTTTTTGTTTTTTTGTTTTTGGGGGGTTGTTTTGTTTCAAGGCAGGGTTTCTTAATTTTTTCTTTTTTTTTTTTTTTTTGAGACAGGGCTTCTCAGTGTAGCCCTGGCTGTCCTGGAACTCACTCTGTAGACCAGGCTGGCCTCGAACTCAGAAATCTGCCTGCCTCTGCCTCCCAAGTGTTGGGATTAAAGGTGTGCGCCACCACCTTGTTGGCAGGGTTCCTCTGTATAGTACTGGCTATCCTTTAGTATCTTTGTAGACCAAGCTGGCCTTGAACTCAAGAGATCTGCCTGCCCAAATGCTAAGATTAAGGTATGAACCACCATACCCCTGCACATTGTGAGCTTTTTAACATTTGTCATCTGCACACTTTGATAAAATGGGATCCGCATGGATGAAGTCATATGTGGGAACAAGCAAGTCCTTAGGGATCAACATTGAGCAAATCGTTATAAAGAAGACATTGTTCTTTTATAGGACGCCAAAGATGGAGTCATGGGGAAACAAGTTGGAAAACACCAGAGTCTATTGCTAGACATTCTAAATTAATAACCAGCAGAGTGCCCCGGCCTCTGCATTTCTCGGGTTACACAGGAGAAGGGAGACTCCTAACACTGATTTCAACCAGACAATGGAAGGGCAAGAGCAGGAACCTTACTTATCCCCCAGTCAGTAGGCTGAAGCAATGCCCAACCCTGGAGACAGATCCTAGCTCACAGCAGCAGCAGGGGCCACCCTCTGTTGCTCCCCACTGCTGGCTTCCTCGAGATATGGGAAGAGTTCTAGTTCCTCATCTATAGTTCATGGCCCTGAGGTTTCCCTTTGCCTATTTGTGGCTCAAGATCATTTAAGAAGCAAAGGTCACTCCTATAAGTTAATTAACCCTAATAAATATCCACCCATATAAGTACTTGATTGAATCATGTCTACTGATTCACTCTTCCCAGGAGGCTCCAACACAGGAAGCCCCAAACCAGAACAAAGCCCTGAATTCATCTTACCTTTAGGGAAAAGATACCTAGCCTTCTCAACTGAGTGCCTAGTGGTCCTCTCAGTTGATGGTCTCAGAGCAGGAGACCTTGGAGGCTGGGAGGGGGCAGCTCCACTCCTACCATCTCAGATCTCTGAGATTCCCCGGGATTGAGCACACTCCATTTCACCAGTTCTTATGTCTGTCTGGTAGTGGCCTCACATGCTTTACAGCGCTGTTATTTTCCAAGAACTACAACACCCAGCATTCCAGAAGGTTACCTGGTCCTTGGAAAGGTAGGGCTTACAGGTTAACCTGGGGTCTTACACTACCAAAAGAGTTCTGCTGGTATAAACTCCCCTGTGCCCCTCTCTTCTCACATTTCTAAGTGACAAGCTCTTCTGTCTGCCTCTGCAACAATACTCTATCTATCAGAATTGTGTGGGTTAATAGTTGGTAAAGAAAACATAATTATGTCAGTCAGAATGATTAAGTCTTTGGATTTAACTGAACCAGAAAAGCCTTGTGCAGAACAAGCTATTTACAATGTAGGTTTCTATAGAAACACAAAACCAAGGGAAAAAACATGTAAATAAATAACACAAAATCTATTTATATAAAACCATACTTTATGACTGAATGATCAAGAATGTGTCAGTTTTTGGAACATATACATGATATATAACATATATGTAGGGTTTTTTTTTAGGCCAGAACACATAGATAGCTTATAATGTATGAATGAAAATTCTAACTATAAAAAGGGCCCCAGCTAGGCATGTTGGTGAACAACTGTAATCCTAGTAGTCAGGAGGTAGGGACAGGAGGATGAAGAACTCAAGGTCATTCCAAGCTACATATGGAGTTCAAGGTCAAACTATGCTAAATGAGACCCCTAAGTCAAAAAAAAAAGATAAAAGGAGGGGCTGAACCATAACAGAGAGTCACTCTAATGTGACCTAGGGGACAATTCAGTCATTGCTTACTAGTCACGAGCTGGAAGTAACTGACCTAAATTGTCTGTAGGACAATGACCGGTACTCTCTAAGGTCTCAGGTCCAAGGAAAGTTGAGGAACAAGTGGGAATCAATGGTAATACATGAACTTTGATTAGAGCCCGATTTTTAAAAAACAAAATATCTTCAAAGAACAATTTGGAGGAATTTAAATATGGACAAGATATTTAATAATATTTTGGGGAAATGTACATTTTCTTTGATGCAAAATGATATCTTGGTTGTCTTGGAAAATACCCTTACTTTGGGAAAATGGGAGCTGATGACAACAATATCCACTATGGGGACTGGCTAGATGGCTCAGGGGGTAAGAGCACTGATTGCTCTTCCTAAGGTCCTGAGTTCGGATTCCAGCAACCACATGGTGGCTCACAACCACCTGTAATGAGATCTGACACCCTCTTCTGGTGGGTCTGAAGACAGCTACTGTGTATTACAGTAGGGGCCAGAGCAAGCGGGGTCGTCCTGAGTTCAATTCCCAGCAGCCACATGATGGCTCCTGGCCATCTGTACAGCTACAGTGTACTCATACACATAAAATAAATAAACAAATCTTAAAAGAAAAAAAAACAACCAATATTCACTCTACCAGTGCTGAAATCTGTCTCTCTTTCTTTTTTAAAAAAATATCTAAACAACGGTGCTTGTGCTGGTTAATTTTGCTGCCGGCTTGAATCAACTGGGAAGGAGTAATCACAATTAAAATGCCCCTGTCAGATTGTCTATAGGGCATTTTCATGATTTAATATTTGATGTGGAAGGGCCCAACACACTGGACATGCTGCCGCTCTGGGCAAGTGGTCCTGGCTAGAATGAGAAGTCAAGCCATGATGGAGTAAGCCAATCAGCAGCTCTCCTCCATTGTCTCTGCTTTGGCTCTGCCTTGACTTCCTGCCTTGACTTCCTTTAGTGATAGACTATTACCTACAAGGTTAAGATGTAATAAACTTTTTTCTCCCCAAGTTATTTTTGGTCATAGTGTCTATCACAGCCATAGAAGCCGATTAAGACAAGGCTTTATTGGAAAGGGCTAATCTAAAGCAGTGGTTCTCAAACTCCCTAATGCTGTGACCCTTTAATACAGTTCCTTATGTTGTGATGATCCCAACCATGAAGTTATTTTTGTTTCTACTTCATAACTGTAGTTTGCTACTGTTACAAATCGTAATGAAACATTTGATGTACAAGATATCTCATATATGACCCCTGTAAAAAGGTCATTTGACCCCCAAAGGGGTTGTAACCCACAGGATAAGAATCACTAGTTGCCGGGCAGTGGTGGTGCAGGCCTTTAATCCCAGCACTTGAGAGGCAGAGGCAGGCGGATTTCTGAGTTCGAGGCTAGCCTGGTCTACAGAGTGAGTTCCAGGACAGCCAGGGCTACACAGAGAAATCCTGTCTCAAAAAACCAAAAAAACCAAAACAACAACAACAACAAAAAAAAAAAAAACACTGGTTGAAACAATATCAACTGACACAACCCCCAGAGCTCCCAGGGACTAAATCACCAACCAAAGAGTACACATGGAGGGACCCATGGCTAGAGTTGCATATGTGTAGCAGAGGATGGCCTTATCTGGCATCAATGGGAGGAGAGGCCCTTGGTCCTGTGGAGGCTCGATGACCCAGTGTAGGGGGATGCTAGGGAGGTGAAATGGGAGTGGGTAGGTGGGTGGGGAAGCACCCTCATAGAGGCAGAAGGGGAGGGGTGATGGGGTGGAATGTAAGGGGGACATTAGAAATGTAAATAAGGAAAATATCCAATTTTAAAAAAAACACTGGTTGAAATAGATACAAACTTGATAAGTAAAATAAGTATTTTCAAAAGGCATTTCTAAAGTACAAATTATCTCCTAGTGAAAAAGCAGTTATTTACTAGCAAAACCATACTTTTAGATTTGAGCAGTAAAACAGAAGGGGACTTAGAGTGCCTGTGCAAGGCCTCCTGGTCTACAGTGCTCTTCTCAGGGGGCATCCTCACATGGTAGCCCACCCTAAGTGTACCCTTACTCACACACAGGCTTACATGGACTGCTTGGATACGTTTTAAATTTATTTATTCGTGTGTGTGTGTGTGTGTGTGTGTGTGTGTGTGTGTGTGTGTGTGTGTTGGTCAGAGGACAACTTCTTTCCACCTTTACTTGGGTTTCTGAATTCAAGTCACCAGGTTTGCATGGCAACTGCTTTTGCCTACTGAACCACCTTTTTTTTTGTTGTTTTGTTTTGAGGTTTTGTTTGGTTTGGGATATTGGTTGGTTAGCTGGTTGGTTGGTTGGTTGGTTGGTTGGTTGGTTGGTTGGTTTTCCTCTTATGCTGAGCCATCTTGCTGACCCCCTGAAAATGCAAAAGAAAAACAAAATATGCCAGCTTTCTCTAAGTTAATGTCAAAATAGTCCAACCAAATAACTGGGATTCTATTCTAAAATCACTAATGTATTCTGAAGTCATGAGCCCTTTCTCAGTCAAAACTTCACATAATCAACCTTTTAACTGTTTTCAGTAAAGGGCCAAAATAAGCAAATACAACAATTTTGGGTCTCATTTTATCAGTGGTATTTGGGCCAGGCACTAAATTTAACCATAAAATAAAATAAAATGAAATAAAATTCCGGTCCTTGGTGTCCCCTTGAATCAAGCATTTTCTTTTGCTTTTTGTACAGTAAAGTTAAAACTAAACTGGCATCCGCTCCCTCCACAAGGCTGTCTCTCTCGCCCTCTTTCTGAGGCAGTTAACTGAGATTAGTAGACAGGACCCCAGAAGTGGCAAGGCCACAGTGTCAGAAAGTAGACCAGGTGTGGCTCTGCCCATTTGTCCCCTATTCTGTGTGTGTGTGTGTGTGTGTGTGTGTGTGTGTGTGTGTGTGTTTTATTGAGGGGGGGGAGTTGCAAGGGCAAAGGGCAGATATGAAGAGAGAGAAAGAGATGGGCAGGAGGACTGGGGCTCATGATGTAAAACTTGCAAAATCAATTTTTTAAAAGTTTAAAAACATTAACAGAATTGGTTTCTTTAAAATGTCGTTGACTTTTTAGTTGAGTAAAATCCCTTTGCTGACTCTCATTGTATATACTGTCTTGGTACAGTATAAAGCCTACCTGCTTCTGAGACAGGCTCTTGCTATGCAATCCTAGCTGACCTTGAACTGAAGAGACTCCTGCCTCAGCATCCAGAGTGCTGAGATTTCAGACTTGTGTACTGTGGTACCTATTAGCCATTTCTTTCTCTCTTTGTGTGTGTGTGTGTGTGTGTGTGTGTGTGTGTGTGTGAGGTATTCTTTCAATGTAGTTCTGGCTGCTCCTGCCTCTGCCTCCCAAGGGCTGTGTATGATTAAAGGCACACACCATTAAGCCCCGCAGTAAAAGCCACTTTCTCTAAAACACATTGTTGAACAAATACCATGACTAGTGTTTAACAGGCCTCAAACGGAGGGCAACACTGAACACTTGATTCTAGGCAGCCCTGAAGCACTGAGAAGCATCTCTCCCTACGTATTTCCCTCACAGCCAGAGCACCGTGTCAAGGTTTTCAAGGTCTTATTAAGAGGTTTCCTTTCCCTTCAGTGTTCTCCAGAGCAAGTGCCTGCTAGGGAGTGTAGCTCAGTGGGTAGTGCTTGTCTAGCATGCCAGAGGCTCAGTAGGCTTTTCAGGCAGGGTTTAATCAGAGGCAGATCTCAGGGACCTATGAGGGGAGTGGGAAGGGCAAGGAGAACAGAGTGAGGGAGTCACCCAGTACTCCGTTGTAAGGAACAAGGAGCTAGTCATGCCATGGAGATGACAAATAAGAATCAAAGTGGGGGGGGGGAAGAAATGAAGTTAAAAACTCATAAAAGTTCCTTCATGGGAACAGCGGGCAATTATTTAAAGCATGAAGGCAGTAATTTAGATCCAAAATGTCATCACCATTAATTTTAAGTTTTATTGCAGCCTGTTGGGGGAGAATTCCTGGGGATTATGAGTGAAAGCTTCTTGAAGTGGAAACTGTAGAAACAATTGACATTTCCACACTCCTTGAGGAACAGGGCTTTGAGGAAAATGACTTTTCTGGGAGAGATCTGCACATCACTGTCTGAAGAGCTAATATCCACCCTTTGCCTCTGTCGGCCTCACTAACCAACTCCATTATGATAATGCCCCACATGCAATTACATGGCATAGCATTATGTTTAATATTTAAAACTAGGTTGTTACCTTTTGTTTTGGCTGTAGTCATATAGTACTCCAACTTGAGTACACATGTCAGTTTTCCATAGATTTTTCTTCTATATCCATGGCCTGAGAGTCTTTGGTAAGTTAATAATGTGAAAGAATTCATATTACTATATTATTATTCCTAATAGGAATTCCTGGGTTAAGCCTGTTGCTGTGCTGCCTAGTTTCTAATGCTGTCTTGACACAAGCTAGCGTTAGAAAGAAAATCAATTGAGAAAATGGCCCCTATCAGACTGGTCTGTGGGCAAGCCTGTGGTGCATTTTCTTGACTGACAATTGATGAAAAGAGCCCCCTGCTCACTGTACACAGGGCTACCCCTGAGCTGGCGATGTGTGCGAGTGTTTGAAACAAGCCACAAGGAACTGGCCTGTAAGCAGCACTCCCCCATGGTCTGTGTGTCTGTTCTGCCTCAGGTTCCTGCCCTAGCTTCCCTCAGGGATAATAGTGTCATTTGGCTGGAAGCTGAAATACACCCTTTCCTCTCCAAGTCGCTTTTGGTCATGCTGTTTTATCGCAGCTACTGAAACCCTAACTGAGCATACTTTTCACTTATTTTGACACTAAAATCTACTCTCCTTTCTCAGAATATTACTAACCAGTTTCCCAACTGCTCTCATCTTAGTCTTAGATTATGTGTATGTGTGTATGTGTATGCATTACATGTTCATGCCTGTGTGTGTGTGCGCGTGTGTGTGTCCATGTATAGGTCTGAAAACAATATTATGTGTCTTCCATAGTTACTCTCCACTTTATCGTATTTATTTATTTATTTATCTGTCTACTATTTATTGTTTGTTTGGTTGTTTGTTTATTATTGAGTGCATACAAAGCATACATGAATTCAGATCCTAAGGTTTCTGTGCTAAATCCCTTTACTTTCTATATTAGTTACTTCCCTGTTGCCATGATTAGATACTATGACTAAGTGTGACTAGTGGAAGAGAGGGTCGATTTGGGCTTAAGGTTCCAAAGGGAGGGTTTGAAATATCGCCAAGCACATGCAAGAGACAGAGAGAGACAGAGACAGAGAGAGAGAGAAAGAGAGAGAGAGAGAGAGAGAGAGAGAGAGAGAGAGAGAGAAGAGAGAGAGAGAGAACTGGAAACTTTAAACTCTGAAATCTGCCTCCAGTGTCACACTGCTGAAGATGCCATAGCCTCTCCAACCAGTGCCACCAATTGGTGACCAGGTCTTCAAATACCTGAGCCTATGGGAGATGTTTTTTGTTTGTTTTTGTTTTTGTTTTTGTTTTTCAAGACAGGGTGCCACGGACTGGGTTGCTTTGGGGACCCCTTGTTCCACGGGGTGATAAAAGTTCTGGCCTGGTGGGCAAAGAATTCAGCGAGTGACAAACAGACAGGACAAAAGGGAGTGTGGTAACTGAATGCCATTTGTACAAAGTAGAAATCAGGCTTATATAGTATACAGAAAACAGGGCAAACTACAGAAGTCACATAGGCAGGAGACGGCTACATCAAGGTCAGTGAGAACAAGCAGCCAGGTGCAAGGTGGAGGAGCAGTGGTGTCTTTCTTCTTGGGCTATTCTAGTAGCCCCAAGATAGATTCTCTGGGGCTGTCTGAGGCAAGTAGCTGAAGGTCATATGCTAGCATTCCTTGGCTGTAACATAGATAATTAGTGGGGGGAGCCCTACAACTTCTAACTTCTCACTGGCAGTAAAACAATTTTTCTTTGTGTGAAACTGCTCTGATAATAAGTGCCTAACTGTTAGCTCTAACTCTTGAGACACCCTATCTGGTATGACAGATTCTTAGTAAAAATTTCAAGCTAATTACAGCTAGGAAATCTATTAGGATTATTGAAACACTGTGGAGGCCAGGAAATAATGTTTAATTTCTGTTTTAGCTATAATGAAATATTTCTTAGAGCACCTTTATGCTGAATAAAGAAAGCACGCAGATCTCTCCACAGACTTTAGCAGAGACCAATCTGGAACACATCTGAGCTAGGAGATGTCAGCGACTGGGCTACCTCAGGAGACTGACTCCTTTTGAAGTGTACACCTGAGGTCTGTGATCAGGTTTTTAGGCCTGTCATACAGACACAACCAAAGTAGACGAGTTCTGTGTGACAACAGGGTTTCTCTGTGTAGCCCTGGCTGTCCTGGAACTCACTCTGTAAACCAGGCTGGCCTTGAACATAGAAACACGCCTGCCTCTGCCTCCCAACCACAGCCCGGCTGGCAGAAGGTTTTCATTAAAACCTGCTAACCCATCTCACTACCTATACTGTGGTGGTTTGAATAGGAATGGCCCCCATAGACTCATGTCTTCACATGTTTGCCATAGGTAGTGGCACTATTAGAAGCTGTGGCCTTGTTGGGGTAGTGGTGGCCTTCTTGGAGGAGGTGTGTCATTTGGGGGTGGGCTTTGAGGTCTCAGAAGCTCAAACCACTTCACTTCTTGCTGCCTGATAATCCAGATGTAGAATGCTCATCTGCCTGCCCGCTGCCATAATTCCTGCCATGCTGATAATGGGCTAAACTGAAAATGGTAAGCCTTAAAACTGTATGCCAGCCCCAATTAAATGTTGTCCTTTATAAGAGTTATCATAGACATGGTCTCTCTTCACAGCAATAAAACTCTAAGACGCATCCTTTTTTTTTTTTTCCCAAGAGAAAGACTCTTTGAATCTGGAGTCTGTAACCAGTTAGCTATACCAGCTGGCCAATGACCTACAGGGATCCTTTTGCCTCTGCCTTCCAGAACTTAGATTACAAACACATGTCAGCATACCTGGATTTTTATGTAGGTGCTGGGGATCAAACTCAGGCTCTCATGCTTGCCTTTGGCCAACAGAGCCATCTCCTAGCCTCTAGTTTTAAATTTAATTACTTGTGTTTCTTAAATCATATCATGTACTATTCATGTAACAATATTTAAACCAAGTCCAAGATCCTACAAAGCTTTAGCTTGTCTCACTTATGCTATATATTGAACACAGATTTTAAAAAAAAGATACCTCTGGGGCCAGAGAGATGGCTCAGAGATTAAGAGCACTGGCTGCTCTTCCAGAGGTCCTGAGTTCAAATCCCAGCAACCACCTGGTGGCTCAGAACCATCTATAATCAGATCTGATGCCCTTTTCTGGTGTGTCTGAAAACAGCTACAGTGTACTTACATATAATAAATAAGTAAATCTTTAAAAAAAAAAAAAACTCTTGCTTTTTTTTTTCATTAGTTTTTTGCTTGCTGGCTGGCTGGCTACCTTTTGTCCCCAACCTACTTTGAAACATGGTCCTACCACATACAACAGGCTGACCTTAAACTCCTGATCCCTCTGCTTTAGCTTCCCAGTTCTCAGATTAGAGGCATGAGTGACCACATCAGGTTACTTCTACATCTATTTTTACAAAGATTTATAAAATATTTCCTTATGAGGGGCCAGGATCCTCTGGATCCCCTGAATCAGTAAATAGATAAATTCCTGCTGCTTTCACCCTGAGCCCAGCTTGCTTGTGGGAGAACACTTGTCAGGGCTCTGCAAGATGACTGCTTCTCTTTAAAAGACACACCTCGGCTGGAGAGATGGCTCAGCGGTTAAGAGCACTGACTGCTCTTCCAGAGGTCCTGTGCTCAATTCCCAGCAACCACATGGTGGCTCACAACCACCTATAATGGGTTCTGATGCCCTCCTCTGGTGTGTTTGAAGACTGCAACAGTGTACTCACATATATAAAAGACACACCTCCTCAGGAAATCTTAAAATACGCTTCTTTTACCCCTTATTTTAAATCAACAACCCTAAACATGCTTCCCTTGACTGGTAAGAATAGATTTGATGGATTCGTTGGATACAACTTTGTTTTATCCACAAGAGTAGTATGTCCTGTATTCGGGCAAACTGGGGTCATCAACAGATCATGGCCCAATACAGCAAGAGCTGAACTTTCATGTGCAGTGCTTGATTGGTGGTGGGATGTGACTTGGAAGACTTTGTTTTAGTGTTGGGTCTTTTGAAATGGGCTCTTTCTTGATAGCCTCTGCTGGCTTGGAACTTACTACCTAGACCAGGTTGGCCTCAAAGTTGCTGTGGTCCTGCTGCTGCCCCAGGGTAGGACTGGGGACATAGCTCAGGAATAGATAACTGACCTTTAGTATGTACAAGGCCCTAAAGTAAAAAGAAAGGGGGAAGCTTGTTCTGTGCTTGCTCCTGTGTTTGTTTTATGAGACAGGCTACCCTTGGACCCAAGTTACCTTGTAACCCTCCTGCCTCAGCTTTCCAACAACTACAGTTAGCCATCATGTTCTTGAAAGAACAGCTTTTAGCTATCCTCATAGCCCAGAACCCAGTTGGTTTTATTAAATGTTTACTGATTTTGGTGGTTTGAATAAATATGGCCCCCATAGACTCAGGTGTTTGAATGCTTGGCTCATAGGGAGTGGCACTATTAGGATGTGTGGCCTTGTTGTAGTAGGTGTGGCCTTGTTGTGGTAGGTGTGGCCTTGTTGGAGGAAGTGTGTCGCTGTGGAGGTGGGCTTTGAAGTTATATATGTTCAAGATACACTCACTGTAGCAGTCTCCTTCTGCTGCCTACAGATCAAGATGTAGATCTCTTGTCCAGCACCATATCTGCTACACAGTGCCATGTCCTACCATGATGATAATACACTGAACCCCTGAAACTGTAAGCCAGCCCCAATTAAATGTTTTCCTTTATAAGAGTTGCCTTGGTCACAGTATCTCTTCACAGCAGTAGGAACCCTAACTAAGACACTGATTAAATGGTATATTAATAGTATGAATATTTTGTCTGTGATTATCTAGGTTAGAGTTACTCCATGTGGCCGGGCGGTGGTGGTGCATGCCTTTAATCCCAGCACTTGGGAGGCAAAGGCAGGCGGATTTCTGAGTTCGAGGCCAGCCTGGTCTACAGAGTGAGTTCCAGGACAGCCAGAGCTACACAGAGAAACCCTGTCTCAACCCCCCCCCCAAAAAAAATAATTGTTCCGTATGTAATTATGTGTAATTACTCAGGATGCACTGTAAACATTTGCACACTATTTAAAATGACTCTCAGGCCTTATCCTAGTCCCACTGGGTCAGGTGCAGAATTCAATAAACTCAAAGCATGAGAGTTCCTGTGTGTCCTCCGTGTGGACCACTTCTATACTGGCCCTTGGCTCATCCACTCTCCAGCCAAGGAAAACTTTTAGGCATAAATCCTGGTGTTGTTCAACAACCTACCTTCAAACCCTTACCCAATGAAAATGTCCCCATACCCCAAATTGGGAACTCTCTCCAATTGAGAAACTGGCTAGGGATAAGGAATTAGATGTGGTCAATGTGTTCTGTGCCTCTTCCCCTTATCCCTCAGCTCTCTCCAACACTTCTCTGGGTTGAGGGAGAGGAGAAGGGGTTGGGGTGGGGATAGGCTAGGAAATGTGGTCAAGGGAGCAGCAGATGCACAGTTGTTGGATCTTTCTCCTCTCTCCATGAGGACTGTGATAGACTCCAGCATGGGTGGGGTCTCCTCCAACTGCTACTGGTGCTGTCTCCTCAGCCCTGCCATATTGGATCTGACTTCCTTACCCTTCAGATCCTTCCCAGAGAGCCTAAGTCCCTCTTCCTTCCTGAGTTGTCACCTCTCCTCAGGCCCAGTCTTCACAGTTGTGGAACTCTGAAGGCTCCCTCCCTGAACCCTTTAGCAGGTGGCCTTCCCAGCACAAAAACAACCCTCAATCCCCTGAGGGTTGAATCCTTTTCCTCTCCCTCTTCACCCTCACCTGCAACAAGTCAAGAGCTACCACTGGCCATGCCAGTTCCCTAATCTCTCAGCAAGGGTCACATCGCTGTTCCAACATTTAATGAGGAAGTGTCCACATTTGTCATCTCTCAGGGTTCTGAGGAACAACTGGGAAGTCAGGTCTTGCATCCTGTTATATTAGTCAGACTCAGTTTACAAGAGGAAAACCACTCACTCAATGCATTTTAATTAGTGGACATGGAGATGAGAACAGCACAGGAAATAAAGAAGAAACCATCTTGGCAGCGTGGCATGCAGAAGCTTGATGGCAGGACATTCTCGTCACAGAGCAGCAGAGAAGTTTCCAGGCTCCAGTGAGAAAGGGCCTGTTGCTGCTCTGCTGTTTGTTTAATGGAACACACAGTGTTGTAAAATGTGTGGGTTTTTTGGGGGGGTGGGTTTTGTTTTTTGTTTTTGTTTTTGTTTTTTGTTTTTTCGAGACAGGGTTTCTCTGTATAGCCCTGGCTGTCCTAGAACTCACTCTGTAGACCAGGCTGGCCTCGAACTCAGAAATTAGCCTGCCTCTGCCTCCCAAGTGCTGGGATTAAAGGCATGCACCACCACTGCCCGGCGTAAAATGTGTTAGCAGGTTAGGGTCCCCATTGTCTGAGGAAGCTAACATCAGACTAAGGTCTTCCTTCAGGATTTACATCTGTTAATGCGCAAAGGTGAGTGGGGAGGATGCTTCTGTGGTCCATTTAAGAAACATGTGTCAAACATTGGCCAATATCTCAGCTGTAGAGCTTGAGGGCTCCTCTTGACTTGAGCTAGCTTGAGCTTTGAGGGACTATGACAGCTTCAGATTCTGTAAGGCTTTTCATCTCCTAATCCCTCACTGGCAAAAAAATAAAATAAAATAAAATAAAGCCACCCAATTTCTATGCAATTTGATTATCCTTAAACAAAGAAATTGCTTGTTCTGGTACAGTCACTGCCATAGCGATTTGGTGATATCCTTTAGAGTCATCTAATAAGACATTATACTTTATAATTATTATACTTTAATTCTTTATTTTTTATTTTTTATTTTATTTTTAAAGATTTTATCCCTTTATTTTATATATATATTATATATATATATATAATATATATATATAGTTGTATCATATATATATGATGAGTTCACTGTAGCTGTCTTCAGACACACCAGAAGAGGGTGTCGGATCCCATTACAGAGGGTTGTGAGCCACCATGTGGTTGCTGGGAATTAAACTCAGGACCTCTGGAAGAGCAGTCGGTGCTCTTAACTGCTGAGCCATCTCTCCAGCCCTTAATTCTTTAAAAATGGTATTTACTCATATACTTATAATCTTTAACATCTAATGGCAAATAGCAAATTACTTAAACAGTATAAAGAGGGGAAAAAAGACAAGGTTACTTTAAAAGTTGTTTCCCATGCTGGGAAGTGAGTCTGAGGCCTTGGGCATACAGACACACAGGGTCACAACCCTGGGCTTTACCTCCAGTCCTTGGGCCCCTGAGCAGTTGGATCACACACACATTCTCTTCATGTCCAGCAAGTTTTTTGTTTGTTTGTTTGTTTTTTAATTATTTATTTCATGTATGTGAGTACACTGTAGCTGTCTTCAAACACCAGAAGAGGACATTGGATCCTCATTACAGATGGTTGTGAGCCACCATGTGGTTGCTGGGAATTGAACTCAGGACCTCTGGAAGAGCAGTCAGGGCTCTTAACTGCTGACAGCCCACAAGTTTTTTTTTAATGCATATTTGTGACATTATATTTAAAACATGTATACATGTCTTGGAATGGTGGCACACACCTTTAATCCCAGAACTCAGGAGGCAGGAGGATCATTGTCAAACTTGAGGCCAGCCAGAGTAATACAGTGAAACTTTGTCTCAAAAAAAAAAAAAAAAAAAAGTTGGCCAACATGTCTAAGGTTGATTTAAAAAGCCATGTATTCTTCTTGATCCTCCTCACTGGGGTTTTTGTGAATGACAGAAAGGCAGGAGTCTCCTCAGTAAGGCAAAGGTTAGCATGGTAAAAAGTAGTTGTATAATAGAAAATATGTGGTCCTGTAGTCAGACAGACTAGCTCTGTAACTTCAAACCAGTGTATTACATTTTCTAAGCCTGTTTCTTAGTCCATAGCATGATACTATATTAGTCAGCCTTCTATTATTTTTACAAGATGCATGAGCTCATAGTTTGAGAGGTTTAAGCCACTAGTTGTTTTGTTCCTTTGTCTTTGAAAAAAAGAAAAGCAGCAGAGAGAAGAAATAACCTACTGACCAAGGATTAATATACAGAATCTATAAAGAATTGGGAAAGTAAAATAAAATAAGCACTTGCTTCAGACAAGCCGGAGCTTGAAGGGTTTGACTCAGGACTCCACAAATTCCTGAGCGATGATTTAGTTAAATGGGGAAAACCAAACTATCCCATCTTTGTTTCTGATCGTGACTAAAGCATCTCTCACCTGTGGGATGTATAGAAAAACTAGTTTTAGTTTTCCCTAGCATAGCCTAAGGGGTTTAGTCAGCTGTGCTTAAAAACCAACACTTTGAAGCATTGCAGACGACTACCCATAAGATATATTTATTTTTCTCTCAAATTCATTAAAGGGGAGAACCAATGTCTTGGTTGAGGAAAGAGCTGACCCTCTACTAAATTTACAGCTGAAAGCTCCTTTTGGCCCAACCCAGAGTTTCTAGAATCAAAGGGAAATACAAGGCCAAGGTTTTTGTAGATAACAAATTGGTTCAGTCAAGGAAAGACTGCAGATCTGACAAGGGAAAAATGGTATGCTCAAGAGAAGATGAATTTACACCATATTTCATTATAGAAGACCACACTGGAAGAAAAATGACTTCATTACTCCTATTCTAGGGGCCCTATCGAGGCTAAGGATAAAAGGGGAAAGTCACTAGGAGTGACTTCCTCTCATACAAGTTGAATCCATCAATCCCAGGCAGCCTCAGAGAGGTGCAGGAAGTCATAGCTGACAGTGGGGGAGTCACAATTATCAAGACCTTATTAGCTATTGCCCTAGAGTTAAAGGGGATCATTTGCCTCCAGAGGGTAACCATCAATTGCTTTATATGGGCTACAACTTCTAAGGCTAAAGTCAAGGTACGGTGATGGAAAATTGGGTTAGGCATCATAAATCCTCCAGCTCTGATTCTTCCTATCTGAACGAGGGTGCCATAAAGCACCAGCCCAAAGACAGCTGGCAGGAAATACATCAGAATCCCACGCCACAGTGAACTTTCTGATGAATAACGCAGCCTGACACAATAACCTGCAGCACTAAGCTTTTTCTACTTGCCAAAAAAAATGAGTTCACCCTAGCCTGATGTGTGTGGTTAAATTTTTCTTAGAGATTTCAATTTTCTTTATTCTTGAAAGTTTCATATAGGTAGATAAAGAAATGTGAGTGTGTCTATCCCCATTCCCTACCCCTTCATCCCAACACTCCCCAACCCAACGGACTCCCCAACCCAACGTCGTGTATTTTATTTATTTATTTATTTATTTATTTATTTATTTATTTATTGGATGACCAGCTCAAGCCACCCATATGTGCATGGGTGTAGCAGTTAATTTTTTACAGCAGCAAGTACTTGTCCAAAAAAAAAAAAAAAAAAAAAAAAAAGCGGAGAAATATCTTGTACAAGAAAAGTCCTCTCATTTCTCCTCTTCTTGCTATACTCCAAGAAAATCCAGGCCCTAAACCAACGGAAAATGAGTCCAAAGGCCCAGGTGCTGTAAAGTTGACAACTTCTGTGGGGAACAGCCAATGAATGGTTGTTTCTGTTTGGAGAGGGGTTGTTTTGTTTTGTTTTAATGCAGGATACTTTGTTTCATCTTTGTAACTAAATTCTGAAGTGGAAACCACCAAAACATATTATAGATATATTATGGTGCCACACCCCTGTAGCCTTGGCACTCCTCTTGGATATCTGTTGTTGCCCTGTGTCCTGGCGATCTTAAAGCTTTGGTTCTGGAGGGTCTCTGTGATAAGAGTCACAGAAGACAGGGGCCTCAAAACAGACCAATGATTCAAGGCAATGAACCTTTACAAGTAAAACTGTTCGGGCTGAAGGATACACGGACTCGCCGTGAGGAACTGCAGCTTCCACTATGAGATTCTTTTGTTTGGTTGGTTGATCCGTTTTTTGGGGGGTTTTTTTGGGGGGGGAGGGGGAGAGGGCAGGCAGATGCAAAGATGGAGGGCAGAGTGGAAGGTATGGGGAGATGAGAGGGATTGAGGTACATGATGTGAAATTCACAAAGAGTTAATAAAAAGTTTTAAAGGGTAGCAGGGCATGGTGGCAAACACCTTTATTCCCAGTACTTGAGAGACAGGCAGATCTCTGAATTCAAGGCCAGCCTGATCTGTTGAGAAAGTTCCGGGACAGCCAAGGTTAAAAAAAAAAAAAAAAAAAAAAAAAAAAAAAAAAAAAAAAGTCTTGTAAAAACAAAAACAACAAAAACGTCTAAAGACAGTAACTAAAATTATGTTCAACACCACTAATCATTAAGGAATGCAGATCAAGACTAATATGAGATATCTCCTCGCTCTCATTAAAATAGCTACTTTCAAATGTGAATGAAGATATGATTAAATTAGAACTCTCGTGCATTGTTGACATAAAATGTTGGGCTGGTGAGATGGCTCAGCAGCTAAGGGCACCAACTGCTCTTCTGAAGGTCCTGAGTTCAAATCCCAGCAACCACATGGTGGCTCACAACCACCCCTAATGAGATCTGACACCCTCTTCTGGTGCAGTCTGAAGACAGCTACAGTGTACTTATTTATAATAATAAGTAAATCTTTGGGCTGGAGCAAGCAGGGTCAACCAAAGCGAACAGAGGTCCTAAAAGTCAATTCCCAACAACCAGATGAGGGCTCACAACTATCTGTACAGCTACAGTGTGTACTCATATACATAAAATAAATAAATAAATCTTTAAAAAAAAAAAGAATATAAAATGTTACAACCACTGGGATTTAATGTGGCAGTTTCTCAAAAATTTAGAAATGGGTAGATGTCTCAGTCAGTAAAGTGCTTGAGGATCTGAATCTGGTTCCCAGTACCACATGAAAACCAGACTTGGCATCATGTACCCATCATTCAAGGGCTGAGGAGGAAAGACTCCTGGGCTGTGTGGCCAGCCAGTCTAGCAGAACTGCTGAGTGCCAGTTTAACAAGAGACCCTACCTCCAAAAAAGAAGGCGTGTGTGTGTGTGTGTGTGTGTGTGTGTGTGTGTGTGTGTGTGTGTGTGAAGGGGCTGAAGAAACGGCTCGGTAGCTAACACACATTCCTCTCTTGCAGAGGACCCAGATTCAGCTGCCAGCATTCACAATCAGGCAATTCAGAACCACCTGAAACCCTGGCTCCAGGATCTGATACTCTAATCTATGGGGACAGTAACATACATGCACATATCCATGTGTTCCATGTTCCAAGGAGGAAACAGTTTCACCAAGTTTTGCAATAACAAAACAAAGATAGTCATGAGTCATGTCGAATTTTTAAATATACTGGTGGAGGGCTCAACAGTTAAGGGCACTTGCTGCATTTCCAGAGGACCCAAGTTCAGTTCCCAGCACCCACATCAGGTGGCTCACAACTGAGTGCCATTCCAGCACTAGGGGAGCTGATACCTCTGGCTTCCACTGGCACCTGCATTCATGTGTACATAACTTGCATGCAGTCACACACACCTATATTAAGTTAAATTAAGAATAAATTTTTAAAAGTAAATACATTTTTTAAATGGCATGCATTACTGGAAACATCAGAGAAGCAGCCACAGAAAAATGGGGGAATCTCTCCTGTAGGCATCAGATACTTTCTGATGTCATTTTTTTTTTAAGACTTATTTTATGGGTCTGGGCTGGTGAAGGAAATGAGCAAAACCATCCAGAATCTACACCAGACTTCTCACCAGAGACTATGAAAGCTAGAAGATCCTGGGCAGATGTCATATGGACTCTACAAGAACACAAATGCCAGCCCAGGCTACTATACCCAGCAAAAGTCTCAATTACCATAGATGGAGA
>NW_022196912.1:69534591-69538378 GCF_008632895.1 Mastomys coucha
TCAAACAACTTTTATAATACTCATTTTATTGTTATAATATTTTATAAATTTTAAAGAATATGACAAAAGAAGATATTGTAGGTATTGAAGGGGGTTCTCTGGGAGGAGTTGGGGTACAAAAGGGAAAGAAGAATGTGATTTAATTCTATTTACTTAAAATATGTTTTTAAATGTTAACAAATTCAGATAAATTGAAATCATGTAACTTTTCTCATCATAATGCAATAAAACTAAAAAAAAGAGTAATGTTCAAATGATAAAAATACAAGCTGGATAAAAGTGGAAAATATTCAGAAAAAGTAGAATATATTTTTTTAATTAGTAATAAAAAAAGATTTATTTTATGTATATGAGTACACTGCCACTGTCTTCAGACTCACCAGAAGAGGGCATCAGATCCCATTACAGATGGTTGTGAGCTGCCATGTGGTTGCTGGGAATTGAACTCAGGACTTCTGGAAGAGCAGACAGTGCTCTTAATGGCTGAGCCATCTCTCCAGCCCTCTGATGACATTTTTAACTCATTCACTCCTGTAAGCTACTAGTCAGCTAAGTTAATAAATTACAAAAGATTTCTATCTGTTGATCATGGGATGTTAGGTTGGGCAAGAAATGGCTACTGGCAGGACAAAATGAAGCATCATTAGAATCTGGGCCTGCAGCAGTCCAACCTCTTTCTATCACAGCAGTTTTGATCAGTCAATCAGACTTTGCTATCAGTTCTGAAACTCCCATGAATCCTCATTCACATTAATTCAGAGTCTGTGGTTCAAATACCAACATTGTTAGAGCACCTGTGCCCTTTATATCCTAAGCACGCAGGGATGCCCAGTCTCCGGGCTACCCAAAGTCTAAGGCAGCTAGCTGTATTACACACATACATCAACCAAAAACCCTTCTGGTGTTCAGCTTCTCTGTGACCCATTACATAAGCCCTGTATGCCTTGCTCCCCCTGCTTCTGTCCCATAGTACAGGGCACATATTAACTAAGCCTGCTTCCTCATGGTTCAAGAGCCTCCCATCAGAAACTTCTAAGAGTCAACACCATCTCTGTCTAGTGGGCCAGAATTCTCTCTTGCTTTGGATCCCAGCTGTAAGACGTGCTGTGTCAGCTGGAGGGCACTGACCTAAGAACCTTTCTTTGGACTCTACTCTCCTTTCTCCTCTCCCTCTCTATAACCTTACAGACAGACGGTCTTCAGCATCTTCCAGGCCTTCAACCCCAGACTGGACAGATAAACAGCTCCTGGTTCCCAGCCTTCCCAGCATGCAAATGGCCACTGCTAGACTACCCAGCCCCACCCTCTCTTTTGAGACAGGGTCTCACTATGTATCCTTGTCTGCCCTAGAGATTACTATGTAGACCAGGCTGGCCTTGAACTCATAGAGCTCCATCTGCCTCTTGGTGTGGGCTTAAAAGTCTGCCTCACCATGCACAGCTGGTTTTCACATTTAAAAGCAAGAGATAACTCATGTATTGATTATGAGATACAAATTAACATAGTAGAAGATATGAGAAATAGTTATATCGATTCATACAATGAAACATGCTACACAAGAGTAAAACAGAATGAGTTTAATTCATAGGCAATAGTAGGATTCAGTATACAAACAGGCAAAAAGAAAATTGTAAAAGTAGTCACAAAATATTTCCTGTTTGCCTATTGTGATGGCACACACCTTCGATCCTAGCACTTGGAATTTTATCTCAGAGGCGGACAGATCTCTGTGAGCTCACAGCCGGCCCAGTCTACAAAGCTTGTTTCAGACCAGCCAAAATCATAGATGGTAGTTTTAAAACTCTAACTGGGCCGTGGGGGTGGGGAGATCATCAAAACATCCATCGAGGAGAATAAGGCAGGAGATCACTGAACCTTAGCAACACCAGGCCACCCAAGGCATTGTAGCAAGACTCTACCGAAGGAACGGGAAGGCAAATAGGCTGGGAGGGAGGAACAGAAGGATAACAGTCAGAGCAATACAATGTAAGTCACCAAAGCAAAAACCTAAGTAGGAAATGTCCACGTGGTCCAGCTACACCACTCCTCAGTGTATAGCCAAAGCAAGAGGAGTCAGCCAGCACACCACAGAGATCCAGTGTGTCTGCTTGTTCCTGTGCTGTTCATAACAGTCAATAAAAAAAACAACCTGAGGTCCATCAACAGAATGAACAAAGAAAAGGTGCTATGTATACGGAGTTTCATTCACCCATAAAGAAGAAGGGAATTAGGTCATTTGCAGGGAAATAGACAGAGCTAGAGATCGTCATGTTGTCATACTAAGCAAACTGTTAGACTAAGAAAACTATCGCTTGTTTTTATTCATACACAAAATCTAAATTTAAGAGAGTGTGTGTGTGTGTGTGTAGCTAGTCACAGCAGGAAAGTAGAAGGTATTTAGGAATATGAAGAGAAACAGCAAGGAGACAGAAGGCATGGAGGAGGAGTCAAATTGACCCAAGTATAGCGAGTGATATATATGTGAAAATGTCATAGTGAAGCTCGGTATTTTATATGATAACTTAGAATTTAATTCATTTAAAAGAAAGAAAGAAAGAATGTTAAGCTAGAGGCATGGCTTAGCAATTAAGAGTACTGACTCCTCTTCCAGAGGACCTGGCTTTAAGTCCCACATGGCAGTTTACAACCATCTGTAACTCCAGGGGATGGCCTCTGAGAGCATTGGATACACACAGTAAACAGACAAAAATGCAGACAACACACACATAAAATAAAAATAAATCTCAAAAAATGTTTTAAAGAAAAGAATAAAAAACAGTTCCTATGAGTGAGAAGCAAGGCTTAGCTGAGCCCTTCATCCAAGGTTTCATAAAAGTGCATTAGAGCCCAGCAGTGGTGGTGGGCGCACACACGCCTTTAATCCCAGCACTTGGGAGGCAGAGGCAGGCAGATTTCTGAGTTCGAGGCCAGCCTGGTCTACAGAGTGAATTCCAGGATAGCCAGGGCTACACAGAGAAACTCTGTCTTGGAAAAAAAAAAAGTGCATTCGATATGTCAATTATGATACATTCCCACCACGGGTTTGGCCTCCAGTGAGAAAGCTCCTCCTGACTTATTCAGGGTTTTGGCAGAAATAATTGCCTTGGGGCTGTATGAGTGTCAGTTGGAAACCAACCCTTAAGCTATAGAGGCAGCTTGCAGTTCACTTGGCTTCTCTCGTTGTGTCTCTGTCTGTCCATCCTTCTATATGTCTGTCCATCCCTATCTTCCCCCTCCCCCTCCCCTCCTCCTCTTTCCCCTTCTCTCTGTCTCTCTGTCTCTCTCTCATTCCCTCCATCCCTCTTTCCTCCACCTCCCTTTGGAATCACCAGCAATATAATGTAATCACAGGAATGCCATTCTGTTGGGCATAAACAAAGCACAAGTTCTGCCCACTTACAGGAGTGGGAACTCTTTTTGGTTTTTTGAGACAGGGTTTCTCTGTGACACCCTGGCTATCCTGGAACTCACTCTGTAGACCAGGCTGGCCTCGAACTCAAAAATCCACCTACCTCTGCTTCCCAAGTGCTGGGATTAAAGGCATGTGCCACCACCGCGTGGCCAGGAGTGGGGACTCTTACAGGACTTTATTCCACCAGGTAGAGAAGGTCACGGGCCATCTCAGATTCAGCACCACTACATGAGGATGCTTATTCCCCTTCCCATCCTAAGTTATCAAGCTCTGCTAACCTGAAAGACAACAAAAGATAGTTTGTTTCTATACCATTCTTTCACTACTAATGAAACTACCTACCTTTTTTTTTTTTTTGGTTTTTCGAGACAGTGT
>NW_022196912.1:69538482-69542756 GCF_008632895.1 Mastomys coucha
TTTTTTTTTTTTTTTAACAGAGGCAGATTGCAAAAGTACCACAGTTACTTAGGGGAGCCTGAAACTCACCAGGCTGGCCCAAACTGCATGCATCCTGTCTCAACCTCCCAAATTGCTAGGATTACAGGCATGGGCCACCACACTTGGCCCTAAACACATTTCTAAGATGCATGTTTTCTGAGATGCACTATATTTGTATGCACATACTTGTAATATAGTCCAAGTTTTCTTTCAGGCCCAGGCTCCCTGAATGACAGACTCTGAGACTAGTTATTAATAAATGCCTAAGCCATAAGCTTTGGCTCATTCTCTGACTAGCTCATAACTTATTTAAACTATTTTATGTCTCCCACAGGGTTAGTTATCTCTCCTTCGGTCCCTTCTTCCTTCAAGTCTCCTCAATGTCTCCCTGCTTGTCTCTCTGAGTTCATCTACCTGCTGGTTTTGCATCTGTCTCCTTGACAGTCTCTCATCTTGTCTCTAGGTCCTCCCCAGTCTCTCTTTTATACTCTATTTCCCAGAATCCTCTTTCTTCCTGTCAGTGTCCCATTTCCTATTTCCTGCCTCAGCCCATTGGCTATAAGTAGTTTTTTTTTTTTTTAGATTTATTTATGTATTTATTTATTTATTTATTTATTTATTTATTTATTTATTTCATGTATATGAGTACACACTGTAGCTGTACAGATAGCTGTGAGTCTTCATCTGATTCTTGGGAATTGACTTTTAGGACCTCTGCTCACTCTGGTAGGCCCCGCTCGCTCCTGCCCAAAGATTTATTTATTTCACAGTAAAATAAGGGGGAGCTCTTTTAAGCAGCAAGCAGTGTGGAAACAAAGTTTTACAGTAGCAAGCAGCAGCTTCAGCCATTTGGCTAAGTGTTTTCTGAGAAGCACTAAGAAGTTGTGTTCCAGAGATAGACAAGGGCATGCTGTAAAAACAAAGTTCTGATGGTCAGAATGTTGAGACAGAATGACCAGGCCATTCTGACCAAGCTAAGTAAAACCAACACAAAAATAACTGGTGGTCGCAATGACGTGAAGGTCTACGAAAACAAGATTAGCAATTCTCGAAAGAACCCCCCAACCCCTCCCTGTGGTGAATTTCGAAAAAGACCACAAACTGTCACCCTGACCTTACTGCCAACAATCCCCCTACCACCTAGTTATTCAGTCCCTTCCCAGAGACTTTTCAAGGCCAGGTGCAGAGCTGGATAGGGAAGTTGGCTGACTAAGCCAAGAACAGCCCCCTGAGCAAGCCAACCAATGCCTGATGAGAGCCTTTGTCCAGTTTTCCACCAACCAGAGCAAGCCAGCTAGCCTTGTTGCAGAAATCTGCCCTCTGTAAAGTATAAAAGATGTGTGCTTTCTGAATTCGTTGTCTCACCTTGCATGGCTGAGCAACCCCACGTGCACTGGCCATGCACGTTGGATCAATAAACCTCATGTTATTGCAATGATCTATCATCAATCTGTGTTCTCTGGGTTGAGCTAGATTACAGCAATGCCAAAAAACAACCTAGGGAAAAGGGTTCAATTTACCTCACAACACTTGGGCCGTGCTCCATTACTGAGGGAATTCAAGACAGGAACTCAAAGCAGAAACATGGTAACAGGAACCAAAGAAGAGGCCATGGAGGAACACTTCTTATCGGCTTATTCCTCATGGTTTGCTCAATCTGCTTTCTTATACAACTCAGAACCACCTGCTCAGGCATAGCACTGCCCCACCCCATGGGCTGGGCCCACCCACAGAAATCATTAATCAAGAAAATGCCCCACCAGGTGGTGGTAGCACACGCCTTTAATCCCAGCACTTGAGAGGCAGAGACAGGTGGATTTCTGAGTTTGAGGCCAGCATGGTCTACAGAGTAAGTTCCAGGGGACAGCCAGGGCTATATAGAGAAACCCTGTCTCAAAAACCAAAAAAAAAAAAAGAAAGAAAGAAAAAAAGAAAGAAAATGTCCCAGAGGCTTGCCAAATAACTCTAGCTTATAGCAAGTATAATAATAATAATAATAATAATAATAATAATAATAATAGTAATAATGGCACTTGGAAGAGGCCAGAGATCGCACCCTAATCTCAGTGGACTTAGCAGCTAATAAAAATGCAATTCATACAGAACCTTTAAGATAGGTTTTAAGTTTGTCTTTGAGGGTGTCCCGTGGCATATCCAGGCACTCCCTGCTCCACCTTATGGCCCAGCACACCAAGCTGCTCTGAGTAGCCTGTCGAGAATGTATGGAAGTCATAGACATTAGAATCTGGTCTACGAAGACCACCTGGATGTGCCATTCACCAAGCTCTCTGTCTTTGTCTCAGTAAAACACCCAGTACCATCAAGAAAAGGGGGAGCATTCCTACAAATTAATGTCTCCGTGGCATAGAATTAAAGCTACCACTCATTGAATGAAAAAATAAAATGAAAATGAAGGACATGACTGCTCCCAGGTATGGCAGAGGAGAAAGCTTATTGTAGATAAAAGGAAGAGCAAAGCCAGAGTCAAGGACAACTGAGCTAGTACAGAGAGAACATGACCAGGCTGCACTAGGCCATTTGAGGAGGGGGAAGCGGGAGAGAGGAGCACCAAACCAAAAGGCTAGGAGGGTGAAGAATAGACTTTAAAAAAATAAAAAAAAAGACCAGGTAACCAAAATTGCTGGATTATATAGAAAAGGGCATCTAGGGAAGAGCAGCCCAATCCCTGGGCTGGAGAAGTTTAGGGTTGGGGCAAGGTATGCTAGCCAGGAAGACTCTGCAACAGGTAGGGACTGAGGGATGCTGGGAGAGCCTGGTGGCCAGCATCTGCCTTGATAGGTCCTGGGTTTGAGATCTAACATCCATCAGACTATTCGGGAGAGCAGGAGGAGTTGACAGGGGAGTGATGACCACAACCATGGTCCTAAGGTTCTGAACCTACCCAACTTTATCCCATATGTCCGGGTGACTTGTCCTTTTAGTTTCTGGCCAGAGATATTAATCGAGGCACAGGAGTCACAGGCATCACTGGGGAGAAAGTTGAAAGCAATTTTTCACCCATTAACACCCCCAGTCAGTGATGTGAGGTAACCTGAATTCCTTCCAGATTCAAGGTCAGGTTGTGTATAACATCAGCTAAATTTGACTGTCCTTTCTAGTTAGATGGCTACTTTTATTCAGATAATTACTGGCAAAGAGTGTATAAATAATGAATCCACTTCCTTCCTAGAGAGATTGTGTAGCAGCTAAGAATTGCTTCCTTTTGGTAGAAATCTCAGTGGTCATCAGAGCACCACACGATCTATCAATGTTATTTCCTTAACCATCTGAAGGCCTTTTATAATCGGTGTGTTGTCAGGAGAGACAGACTAACCGTTGACCTCTACTCAGGAAATAAAAGCTTAGGGCAGAGATTGACAGTTCCTCCAACAGGGACACATGGCAAACTGATAAGCCTCAGAACTTCCAGCTTCGTTTGGATATGGAGTCTTATTCCTGTTTTTGAGAAGGTTGTCCAAACTGTTGTAAATGTCTTTGCCATTAGACGAACTCATTCACCCCATGGAACGACTCAGCAAAGGCAACAAAGAGGGTGTGTGTGTGCATAGAATCCATCAAGCACATTAAAATAAGTGCCTTCTGTGGCCAGTACAGAAGCTGGGCTATCCTCTGCTTTATCCAATAGAATCCTGCTAAGGTAAAGGAAATGAATACCAAAATCACGGTCACAGCCATATGGAAAGATGGCATACTCAGCAGTTTTACCACTGATGGCTTTGTGACCTTCAAGAAGAGGTACACCTGGGCCCTCACTGTCCTTCCTGAAGAAGGATCCAGGTGTGCTCTAAACGACACAAGGTTATTACAGTGCCTTACGAACCCAGCACCTCAGATGTTCTTCTAGATCTTGAAACTGTTCCCTTCATCACCACAAAAATCAGTTTCCTCCATCACAGCAGTTCAAATGACCCTTTCTCATCTCAACTCAGAAGCAGGGCTCTCAATCAAGAAACAGATGTAGGCTACCATAAAGAGAATTGTAAACACCAACCCAGCTACAAACCCTTTGATCTACAATGGTGTCCTACCTATAAGAAATGCCAGGGCCACGGTGGCACAAGCTTGTGGGAGTAACCAACCAATAACTGTTTTAAGGCCTACTCCGTGAGAAGAAACCCATACCTGACACTGCTTGGGTGACCAAGAAGCAGGTAGTAGATATCCCAAGAACCGAATAAAACCAAATAGTACTAAGGAAGAGGAGGAGAAGAGGAGGAGGAGGAGGAGGAGGA
>NW_022196912.1:69542941-69550522 GCF_008632895.1 Mastomys coucha
AGAAGAAGAAGAAGAAGAAGAAGAAGAAGAAGAAGAAGAAGAAGAAGAAGAAGAAGAAGAAACAAAAATAATTAATAAATGAAATGTAGTGAAAATGACTCCTAATAACACTCTTCTTATACACATAGATTGGGCCTTGTTCAGCCATCATCAAAGGGGCTTCCTTCTGCAGCAGATGGAAACAAACAGAGAGATCCACAGCCAGGCGTGCAGAGAGTGAGAGGCCTTGGAATACTCAGCCCTAAAGGATGGTTCCATCAAATCCTTTCCCTCAGAGCTCAGGGAATCCCACTGAAGAGAAGCCAGATGGGATGGAAGACACCAAGAGAGCAGCCCTATAAATCAACATGATCCAAGCTCATCTGAAGTCAGAAACTGAAGCAGCGTGCACAGGGCCTGTACAGGTCTGCACCAGGTCCTCTGCATATAGATTATGGCTTCCGATTTGGTGTTTTTATGGGACTCCTGAGTGAGTAAACAAGAAGGTCTCTGATTCTTGTGCCCTCTCTCTCTCCGGCTTTTTCCTTGTACTGGTTTGTCCTGTACAATTTCAATGGATGACTTTTATCTGGTTGTATTTTAGTTATATATTTTTGAATGAATGAATGAAAACCTAGGGTAGATGTTAACAACTGAACATCTTTTGGGGATGAGGTAAAAAATCATTTTTCTCTATTGAAGTGACCCTGGATATATCATCACTCCACAATAGGCCTCCTGCTCAGGAGTGCTTGGCCAGCAGAAGATGGACTCCAATTTGTGTGTGTGTGCTTTTATTTGGTTACAGTTTGGTGGGGTTTGTTTTGGTTTTTTGGTTTTTTGTTTTTTGTTTTTTGTTTTTGTGGGATCTGAGTGTATTTCTCAAAAATGGCATGAGGTTTTTCCAGTCATTGCAAAAGAGAAATGAGAAATCTGGCAGCTCAGTAGTCGAGGTACAACTGAGGCCATCTAAAACACACTGGTTCTAAAACAGCAGCCATCTCCTCTGGACTGGTGTAGCACCCCGGGGCTCTGAGCATGCTCAGGCCGCATAGGCCCAGCTGGAGTGGGGGGGGGGGGCTGTGGGTGCTCCAGCCAGGGGGGTAGAGGCTCAAATCTCGAATCTCGAATCTTGTTTTGTTTTTTGTTTGGGTGTTTTATTTTGTTTTCTTAGGTTAGGGAGTTTTGTTGTATTGAGTTTTTGTTTGTTAGTTTTTTGAAAAACTTAAAAGTTGGGAGGGGACGAAGATAGGATTTGGAAGGACTTGTAGGTGGGGAAGAATATGATCAAAATATATTTAAACTTAAAATTGTTTTAAACCATAAAAAATATAAGAAAAAGCAGGAAAGAAATGGTGAGGTTGGGAAAGAAGCCTATGGCTAAAGATAATCAAATCTCCTGATCTAGCCTTAAAAGTGCAATAACAAAATGAATTTTCTAAATACAAAAAAAAAATCAGATTCAGGAAGGATAACATTTTTTTTTACATTTCAAACATACATATATGATATTGACCATACTCCCCCTCATATCCTGCTCCCATTAACAAGTACCCTTTGGTCCCTGGACAATTTTACTTCTGCTTCTGTCTTCTCAAATAACTATGTGAGCTTGAAAACATACAAGTAAAAGAAAACACAAGGGGCTGGAGAGATGACTCAGCAGTTAATAGCACTGGCTGCTCTTCCAGAGGTCCTGAGTTCAAATCCCAGCAAACACATGGTGGCTCACAACTATCTGTAACAGGATCCAATGCCCTCTTCTGGTGTGCCTGCAGACAGCTACAGTGTACTTGTCATATATAAAAAATAAATCTTTTTTTTTTTATTTTTTTTTTTCCGAGACAGGGTTTCTCTGTATAGCCCTGGCTGTCCTGGAACTCACTCTGGAGACCAGGCTGGCCTCGAACTCAGAAATCTACCTGCCTCTGCCTCCCAAGTGCTGGGATTAAAGGCGAGCGCTACCACTGTCCGGTGGATTTTTTTTTTTAATCTATCTTTTTTTCTTTTTTCAAACCCTTGTGTCAAGGGCTGACTTGCAACAGATCGCAGTGAGGGAATTGCTCTGCTATGTACGAAACCCCAACCCAGAAGCAGGTTGTCTAAGGATGGTTCCACATGAATTTTTTTTATTTCTTTTACACCTTTTTTGAGGGAGGGGAGATGTCATAGTGTCCGTGTGGAAGTCAAAGGACAACTTGTGGAAGTAGGTTCTCTCCTTACACCATGTGGGTCCTAGGAATTGAACTCAGATTGCAAAGCTTGCTAGCAAGCACCTCTGCCCACCAAGCCATCTCTCCAGCCATTCTTTTGGTTTTTGAAACAGGTTCATACACTGGTCTCAAATTATGAGGCTGAGAATGACCTTGAGTTTTGATCCTTCGGCCTTCCAAGTGCGGGGATTACAGGCGTGTACCACAACCCGAACACTCGAACTGAGTTTTAAAGAGGCCATTCCAAAGTTCACTCCTATCAGACTTCTGACTGGGAGGGGAGTGTGAGCTTCCCACTGAGTACTGGGATGGGCCCTTTGCTGAGGCCCCTTTGTGGTAAAAACAAAAACTATATAATTACCAAGCTGCAAAGGACCCAGAAATGGAAAACCATGACACAGACTCACTGCAAGGGCTTCAAGAGTGTGGTTGGAATCTACTAGTCAGTCTGGAACAGTAATGCTATAACCTGAAAAGGTTTCAACACCAGTGAGGCCCTGCGGCTAGCTACGAGAGGAGGGCGTGTTCACTCTGCCAAGAGAAAGATGGGAGGGGCAGGAGAGACAACTCATCGCTTGTAGCCTCTTCGCTGGCGTTTCCACCGGTCTGCCTTGTAATCACCGTTGCATCACAAACACGGTGCTCGCTGACATATCTGTGTGGTGGCTATGGCCAGGTCCAACAGAACAATGCACCTGAGCAATGCTGATAGCAGTCTTGAGTGGCGTCTTGATTGACAATGTGACAACAGAAGGCATACCCTACATGAGTGACCCAGCTAGTTCAACAGGCTGTGTTATCACACTTTGTAGTGCCAAGAAGTGGCATTAACCTACCAGTCTGTAGTATTTCTCAAACAAAAACCTAACAGGCTTTAGCAAAGGGGCTAGTTCAAAATAACTATCATTACATTTGGTTCCATAGAGCTGACACGGAGGTTGAGCAGTAGCCACAGCTCAAGGAATACCATCATGGTTAAGCCTCCAACCTGGCCCAGGCACGGACATAATCTCTGAATGGAAGTCCTTTCCTCGCCATCCTGCTGCAGGTGAAGTATTGAGGAACTACCATTGCTTCTTATAAAGTGGTCCTGCTGATGCAACCTAGTCAGTTGTATTCTTGAACATGACATTTCCACTTGACAATGATGTATTTGGTGCTTTCTACCTTGTCTTTAAATCCAGGTGACACATCCAAAAGTTAAGGATATTATATCAGAGTCACAACGCCTCCATGAATCAGTCCAGTTTCTGAAGGGACAAAAAGTCTCCGAAACCTCCAGGTTAGAGGATGCCTCTTTTTGCCAGACCAGTGGGCTAGAATCAATCAAGACTTTGTACTGGCTGGTTTTGTTTGTCCACTTGACTCAAGTTAGAGTCATCAGAGAGGAAGGAGCCTCAGTTGAGGAAATGCCTCCATGAGATCCAGCTGTAAGGCATTTTCTCGATTACTGAAAAATGGGGGAGGGCCCAGCCCATGGTGGGTGGTGCCATCCCTGGGCTCGTGGTCCTGGGCTCTATTAAGAAAGCAGGCTGAGCAAGCCAGGGGAAGCAAACCGGTAAGCAGCACCCTCCAGGGCATTTGCATCAACTCCGTGCTTCTAGATTCCAGTTCTGCTTGAGTTCCTGTCTTGACTTCTTCCAATGACAGTCTATGGTCTGGAAGTATAAATCAATAAACCCTTTCCTCACCAACTTGCTTTTGGTCATGATGTTTTGTTGAAGCAATAAAAACCCTAATTAAGACACAACTCAAAAGAGTCATTAGGTTGTTGGGACCCAAAGATACTAACACTTCTTCCTCTATCATTCCTTCCAGTCATTAGAATCACCTCTACACTTAGATTCAAAGTCTAGACCCATCAATACTTATCACACATACATGTGGTATGGTAATTTGAAATAGGTTTGGCCCCCATGGACTTCTGTGTTTGAACGCTTGGTCCATCAGGAGTTACACTGTTGGGAGGTGTGGCCTTGTTGAAGTGGGTGTGGTCTTGGAGGTGTGTCACTCAGGGGGTGGACTTTAAAGTCTCCTATGCTCAAGCTCTGCCCAGTGTGGAATCCAGTCTCATCCTAGCTGCCTTTGGATCAAGATGTAGAACTCTCAGCTCCTCCTCCAGAACCATGTCTGCTGCGTGCCACTATACTTTCTGCCTTGGTGACAATGGACTTAACCTCTGAAACTGTTAGCTAGTTCCAGCTAAATGTTTTCTTTGATCAGAGTCGCCTCAGTCATGGTGTCTCTTCACAGCAATAAAACACTAACTATGACACACAGAAACTACAATCCTATACAAAACAGGCCCGAAGATCCCCACGCAGTCTACCTCTCAAAGGGAAAGTGGTGTCTTGAGTGACTATAAGAATAATTAATAATAATTTTTAGGGCTGGTGAAATGGTTCAAAAGGTAAGAGCACCAACTGCTCTTCCAAAGGTCCCGAGTACAAATCCCTGGAACTACATGGTGGCTCACAACCACCTAGAATGAGATCTGACACCCTCTTCTGGTGTGTCTGAAGACAGTTACAGTGTTCTTATTTATAATAATAAATAAATCTTTGGGCCAGATCGAGCAGGGACGGAGCAAGCGGGACTGACCCGAAGAGAGTTGGGAAGGGTTGAGCGAGCGGAAGTCCTAAAAGTCAATTCCCAGCATCCAGATGAAGGCTCACAACTATCTGTACAGCTACAGTGTGTACTCATATACATAAAATAAATAAATCTTTAAAATAATAATTTTTAAATCCTCTTCTGCAAAACACTGACCTTAGGTCTCATTCTTAGTCATCTTTCTCAATAAAGTTCAGATCAAAGCAAATGGGAAGGGAGGGCAAAGGCTTGGAGAGAAAGTACAGCTCTTTGAGAGAATTCAGGCTTTACCTTCTTCCAGCTTCAAATGGCCACCTATCTGTGGTCATGTGAGTGAGCTTCCAGGGTCTGCACTGAACACCGTTCCTCACCACTAACACTATTGCTGCCTTGAGGGGTCCTCAGCTGAGCAGCCACTACCGAGTCCAGGTCTGTGAGTCTGCTGTCACCCTGTCCTACAATCCGTCTTTCATGTGCCCTGTTTCGTGAGCAACAATGTATCATTTAAACATCCTGTTTCCTTCTTACTTTTCACTAACACACACTGCCCTTAATCACTAATCAACCCGCAGGATAGTAGGGGATCTGTATTCCCCGAAGCCCCGATACTTGGATAGTATTTACTTCTAGATCTTAGGAAGTTGTCTCATCTCCAAATCTACCTTGTGGCACCATTACCTTCCCCCTCAAGGTGACAACCCCAAGGTCAACAACCTCATCCTTATCAGGAGGGCTGAGAAGCAGCTGAGATTTTATCCTATTTGCAAGCTAAGACATTAGCCTGATGCTGGCAGAAAACATGAGCTCCCGGTATTGCAACAAAGGCCTTTAGCAGTCACCAAAGTATTAAGATGTTTTTGTCCTGGTTCCCACAACTCAGTTCCCACAGGGCCATACAAATAGCCAGATTATATCTTTACAGAGGGTTGCGTGCAGCTCAGGGCTCCTCTCCTGTCTTTTATGAAGGCCTTTGCTCTAAAAGAGATTATCTTTTGTCCTCCTAAGCTCTGAGTAAACCTGCCCTTTGCTCTGATGGGAAACACTGGCTGTTTCTCCATCTTCCCTATTTATCTCTAAAAGTGTTCTAGTCAATGAAAGCAATCAGTACCTCTCCCTGTGAGAAAGACAAGCAGGGATGAACTGTCTAATGAATCTTGAAGTAAAGAAAGTGGAAGTGACCTCCCCGTTTATTATTTACTGACAGACATTTGCACCAGTTGGTGAGAATGTATTTCCCAGAACACTTCTAGTGCCTGCACTCCTTTCTCCTTATAACCTGTCTCAATTTCCTAGGAGGGTAACTGTATCTTGTGTGAGGCCAGCTACACATCAGCAGCATCAGCTACACAATAGCAACTTAATAGCAAAGAATGAGGGTGATTAAAGATTTCTTTCTTTCTTTTCCAAGACAGGGTTTCTCTGTGTAGCCCTGGCTGTCCTGGAACTCACTCTGCAGACTAGGCTGTCCTGGAACTCAGAAATCTGCCTGCTTCTGCCTCCCAAGTGCTGGGATTAAAGGCGTGCGCCACCACCACCACCACCTGGCAAAGATTTCTGATTGGATGGTCAAGTTGGCAACCTGGTACCTATCTAAAAAGGAATGATTCTCACCTTCTATCTTTAACTTGCTAGGGGCATGTGAGACACCCTCTTATTAGTTCTTTTCTTTCTTTCTTTTTTTTTAATAATTTTTTTTTGGTTTTTGGTTTTTTTGTTTTGTTTTGTTTTTTTCCAGACAGGGTTTCTCTGTGTAGCCCTGGCTGTCCTGGAACTCCCTCTGTAGACCAGGCTGGCCTCGAACTCAGAAATCCACCTGCCTCTGCCTCCCAAGTGCTGGGATTAAAGGGGTGCGCCACCACCGCCCAGTTAATAATTTTTTAAAAGATTTATTTATTTTATGTATATGAATACACTGTAGCTGTACATATGGTTGTGAGACACCATATGGTCGCTGTCCAACTCTAAGTCTGGCACCTTCACACACATACATTCAGGCAAAACATCAATGCACATTACATACATGCATAAATAAATAAATAAATCCTTTTTTTTTAATTAGCAAAACTTGCCAAGCATGGTATATATAGTATGTGCCTTTAACTTTAGCACTTGAGAGGCAGGTGGATCTCTGTGAGTTCAAGGCCAGCCTAGTCAACAAAGAGTTCCAGAACAGCCAGAGGCTATTAACACAGAGAAACCCTGTCTCAAAAATTAGAGGGAAAAAGAATTAGCAAAACTTATGCCAGAAGACATCTTAAAATCTATAGTGCCTTTTCTAATTACTAGAACTTTCATGTTCAAAGACATGCTAAAATAGTTACTGCATACCCAGTCCCCAGTAACCAACCACAAAATAACTACTTGATCAATATTTAACCATAAAAGAGACTGCTACATTTTTCTTTGAATTTAATGAGTTTACATCAAAAAAAAATTAAGTCATTTTACATCTAAGGAATAAAAACCGTTTTAAAAAAAATACAAAGAGTGAAAGGATTTTTTTTTAAGCAAGTTTACATTTCTTTTGGCTACGGTTCTGAACAATTCATCTCATGGTGTCTTATCACAATGTGCAAATGCATTTCACAACACTGGTCCCAATCATCAAATTAACTCTTAAGCTTATATGGTGTCAATACTGCCTCAGAGGAATCTGATACACCTTCTATGAAAAGCTCCAGTGTACCTCGGCGTCACACAAGACCACCATCAATCACCCACCCTCACAGGAATCGTCAAAGTTGGCTGGAAATAAGTCCACATAAGAATTTAATATCTAAAAGGTGAAATGTTCCTT
>NW_022196912.1:69551239-69557417 GCF_008632895.1 Mastomys coucha
GATGTGCTGGGGCATGAAGACGTAGCCGGTGTACAGGGCCATCCCCACCACAGAAACCAGCATTGAATCTGCGTGATGGTTAAGGAAACTTATTTCCTAGTCTGTTTGAAAATGAAATTCCAGTTTTTCCAACAACCACATCCATCCATGCATGGTCAAGTACTCATTCACATAGCATGTTTTTGTATTTATCAAGTACATATAAAGATCTAATAGTGCAGAAATGGGATGCTCACCATTACAACATCCCACATGGTCTTGAGATCACTTACCCTCTACCTACTCATTTAGCCTATTTTACCTCTACCATGCAAAGTCAGCACTATTATTCTCACCATTCGATAGAAGTGAAAATATCAGATGGCTTAAAATTAAGTATATAGTGTTCAACCTAAGAAACAAGAGTACAGGGCTGGAGAGATGGCTCAGTGGCTAAGAGCACTGACTGCTCTTCCAGAGGTCATGAGTTCAAATCCCAGCAACCACATGGTGGCTCACAACCATCTGTAACGGGATCCGATGCCCTCTTCTGGTGTGTCTGAAGACAGCTACAGTGTACTCATATACAATAAATGAATGAATCTTTTAAAAAAGAAACAAGAGCACACTGGAACTGGAAAATGCTCAGCTGTTAAGAGCACTGGCTGCTTTTCCAGAGGACCTGGGTTCAATTCTCAGCACCCACATGGAAGCTCACAATAGTCTATAGCTTCAGTCCCAGGGGATCCAATGCCTTCTTCTGGACTCTATGGTACATAGACATACATGAAGGCAAAATGGCCATATACATAAAGGGAAAAAAAAAACCGAAGGGGGAAAACATGCACATAATATAATTATACTTCACTTCATAAAATCTACCAATTTAAGTTAACAGCAAGAAAGAATGTATGATCTAAAGTTTTTAAGTTTAAACTACCGCATGACAGAAGGCACCAACTTTGAAGTTAGACTGGCTTGTCAGCACTGGATTATAGATTATCATGCAGCAATGTGCATGGCTTTTTACAAACAAAAAACTCAGGATCCAATGTCCTCAGGCTTGGACAGCAAGTATGTATCCACTGAGCCATTTCCTTATAGTTCGGGGTTTTTTGTTTTGTTTTGTTTTACGAGAAGATAGGGTTTAAATAAACAATGTGCTCACTACAAACTAATATTTGCATAACGGTTCAGCTGGCAAATCTCTTAATCAAGAGCTTTTCTATGGGATGTTTATTGCAATTATTACTCATGAAGCTGAGAAAATAACGACTTACCCAGAGCCAAACCAAGAGCTGTTATTAGAACCCAGAGGTCAAACACCAAGACTCGAAACCTATTCATTCACATCACAGAGCCAATGTAACCAAAAACTCTCTCACCATTTTCTAACCTTACATTGTACTATCTCCTTAATCTTGTTCTTTTTGGGAGGTGTGGAGGTCTCTCTGTGTACCCCTGGCTGTCCTGAAACTCATGTAGACAAGGCTGGCCTTGAACTCAGAGATTTGTCAGCCTCTGCCTCCCAGTGCACTACCAGAGTGGCATCTGATCTTATTCATCTTTAAACATCTACCTTTCTCTTCTACCTCATTTTTTTTAAATGAGCAAACAAAATGCCTACTTACTGACTCCCTGTCATTAGCAACTCACTTCTACCCATCCGCACGAACTACAGACATCCCTAGGATCCTCCCAGTGGCCTTCTAGATGGCTCATCAGGACACTGGCATGGTCCTTGCTACACTACCCATCCTGTTTGAGCTGAGGTGTCTCTCTGGGGCTCTCATCTCCAACACCATCTCCCGTGTTTTCCCCTGTCCATCGCTGGTATGTAGGATGACTAAGAGTGGATTCTGCTTTTCTTCCAGATATCAGTTTGGGGTTTGATTTATTAGTTTGGTTTTTTGGTTTTACTTACAGTGCTAAGGATTGAACCAGGGGCTTGGGTATGCTAGTTAACTTGCACCGAACTCCATCCCCAGCCTGTCAATTTTTGTAGTACACCTTTCTGCCCACTCATCCAATGAATCCCACATTCAAATTAACTAAGACTTCCCAGTTCTTCTCCAATACCTACAAATATGTCCCATATCTTATTCCTCCTTTCCCTCATCAAAGATAAATTGATAGAAGCAATTTTAGTCCTTACTTGTCTTGAATATTTGGACCTACTAAAGGTCATAGCTCTCAGAAGTAGAATAAACAGCCATCAGTTCTGGCAAAGGTAAGCAGAATTATTGAAAGTCATCTGAACTTACCCTTTATAGGATAGATTCTTTTTCTTTTTTTTTTTTTTAAGACTTTTTTTTGTCACCTGCTGGACATGATGACCCATGCCTTTAATCCCAACACTCAGGAAGTAGAGACAGGCAGATCTCTGAGTTTGAGGACAGCCTAGTCTACATGGTTCTAGGACTCCTGAACCTCACAGAGAGACCCTGTCTCCAAAAACCCCCAATGCTGAGAACAGTAGCAAGTGCCTATAATCCCAGCACTCAGGAGGCAGAGGAAGATGCATCTCAGAGTGAGCTCAAGGTCACTCTGGTTCACAAAGTGAGTTCCATCCAGGATAGACAACCAGAGCTACACAGAGAAACCCTGACTTGAAAAACAACAAAGTTTTGTTTTGTAGCTAGAAACAGAGGCTGGCAAAATTCTGTGAGTTCAAGGCCACCCTGGTCTATATAGGGAACTCCAGGGCAGCCAAGACTATACAGTGAGACTATGTCTCAAAAAAAAAAAAAAAAAAAAAAAAAAAATCAGTGTTTATGTGTAGTCAATAGAGGACAATGGATCTCAAGAGATCTCAAGAGTCACCAGTTGTGAGCTGCCCAGTGTTGGTGCTGAGATTCGAACCAGGACCTTTACAAAAGCAGCATGTGCTCTTAACCACTGAGCCCACGCTTCAGCCCGTTTTTGAATTTTTATGATATTCCTCTGTGTGTGTGTGTGTGTGTGAGAGAGAGAGAGAGACAGACAGACAGACATAAGAGGGAGGAAAGGGGAAGGAAGAAAGAGCGACTGCGCATGTCTGTCAGGCATATGCATACAGAACTCAGAGGATAACTGGGGAATCAGCTTGCCTCTTCTACTGTGGGTTCCAGGGATGGAACTCGGGCTGCCAGAGCAGCATGGAAAGTGCTTTTTACCCCCTGAGCCATCTTGCTGACCCAAGTCACCTGAATTTAACTACATAGTCATAAGCTGCTTTGAAATTTTAAACAAAATTAAACCTCCATAAAATTTAATCTTTCTATTCCACAAAAATGTTTCTGTATCTTGGTCTCATTTCTTCTAATCCCCAGAATAATAAATAGCATTTCAAAAAGGTGTTTCTAAATTAAATTTAAAAATAACTCCAAAAAACACCTTAAGTCTTCAATAATAAGAAAATGCTTTTAGGGACTGGTGAGATATGGCTCAGCAGGTAAGAGCACTGACTGCTCTTCTGAAGGTCCTGAGTTCAAATCCCAGCATCCACATGGTGGCTCACAACCACCCATAATGAAATCTGACCCCCTCTTCTGGGGTGTCTGAAGATAGCTACAGTGTTCTTATTTATAATAATAAATAAATCTTTGGGCCAGAGCAAGCAGGGCTGACCAGAGTGACTGGAGGTCCTAAATTCAACTCCCAACAACCACATGAAGGCTCACAACCATCTGTACAGCTACAGTATACTCACATACATAAAATAAATAAATAAATCTTTTAAAAAAGAAAATGCTGTTAAAAAAAGAAAACACTTAAAATAGATTTAATTATGTTAACATACTAAGTAAAAATATAACAGTATAGAGCTTCTGCTATACTGAATAATCACTTTTGTTGTTGTTGTTGTTGTTGTTTTGTGATGGGATTAAAGGCGTGCCTAACCATGCCCAGCAAAATGGATCAATAGTCAATAGATAGTCCACTAAGCCTGCCAACCTAAGGTTTATTCCCAGGGCATAAAAAGAGAGAACTGACTCCTAAAACCCATCTATCCTATGATCTCAACACACATACACACCAAGTACAAAAAAAAACAAAAAAAAAAACAAAAAAAAAACACTAGAGATAGGGTCTTGATTTAGCCCACACTGGCCTGGGTCTCATTTAGCCCAGGCTAGCCTTGAATCACAAGGCTAGGATGACCTTGAACTCCTAGTCCTCTTGTCTCTACCTTCCAAATGCTGGGATTATAAAGCAAGAATTACTTTTGATAGGTGACTTTACAGACCTATGTAACTTTAGCCATCAAGTTCCGATAGTTCCAGTGTGCTGCACTGAGGAAAATATTTTCCGGGGAGAGGGAACATTAGTGACACCATTTACTGGCAGATCCTTTTATCATAGTTTGGATTATTGGTTTGGCTTCATTTGGTCTCAGTTTAGCCTGGGTTTTGGGTTGTTTATTTGTCTGTTTGAGTCAGTGACCTCAAACTCTCCACCCCCCTGCCTCAGCCTCCCACGTGCTAGCACTATGAGTAAGTATATCAGCACACCTGACTGAAAGGGTTGGCTTCTCCCATCACTGCCAGGCACTGGTTTTATTGAGACAGGTGCAAGGCTGGGAAACATGACTTCATCTCCTTAATGGGTCCTTACAAACAAAGGTAAATGTGTACCATTGACAGCGAGTTGGCTATAATTTCCTATCTGGCACTTAAATAGATCTCTCAGTCTGTCCTAAATCTCTGTAAGCATAAATGCTTTGTAGGTTAGGGAAACAGTACAGCAGGTAAATCGATACCCACCAATCATGAAGATCCAACTTCAGATCCCCAGAACTCACATAAAGCTAGGCACAGTGGCACAGGTCTGTAATCTCAGAGCTCCTCTATCAAGATCCCAGAATCCCAGGAGGCTTGCAAGCCAGTCAGCCTATCTTACACGGAGGCAAACAAGAGACCCTGTGTCAAACAAAGGAGAAGGCTGGGGCTACCATATGAGGCGTTCTCTGACCTCCACAGGTATGCCACGGGATGTGGGCTTCTTGCACACATGGACACACAACATAGTTTTAAAATGACAATAAACCATCCTTGACACTGTAAAGTACAAATAGTGAGTCCCAGAAACAGTATGTCCTCAAAGCACAGCCTGCCATCCTTACCTGTGTCAAAAACTCTACTATAAAATGCAGGCACATCACCTATCTGAGAGCTGACAGGAGAATGCCGCTTTACAGCATCACTAAGTCTGCTCGAGGGGTGAACATTTGCCACCCCAACTCAGACCTGCTTGGCACTTCCCACAGTACTCTGCTACCTAAGTGTCATGATTTACACTATAATCCTGGGATGCCACTGACCTTCTGGCCTGGGGTTCTACCGAAAAAAAAAAATAAGATTCCTTTCTTCACTAACATTTTAGGATCCCATTTATTTGGAGAAGACGTTTAGTTACCACACCTTTAGTTGCCATCCTTCAAGTCATCTACTGGAGATACATCAAAAGAAAAATATGTAAATCTATCTGATTATGACACACAAACAAGACTGGTAATATACAAATAATCTTTCTACTTACCACACCTTTTTAGTTGCTTAATTAAGTTCTTGTAGCTTAACCTATAGTTAATCTATCCTGCATGATCCCCATTCTGCTTTTAGGCTTTGCTATGCTTTGCACTATACAGAAGTCAGATTTACAGAGGGGCCTCCTCTGACTAGGATACAACCCCAAAAAACTAAATAAATAAATAAATAAAAATGGAAAGCTGATCTCTGCCACTGAGTTTTAAGTGTTGTGAGCAGGACCAGGCCTTGCTGAGCCTCTACTCCAGGCTCTAGGAAACCATATGATAGAGCTGTCCCATAAATCACTCCAAGACCAACAGCCATGTGCTAGGAGGTATGCAGGCCCTGAAGATAAATGTTTATACAAAGGCTGAATGAAAAACAGGTTCTGTATAGCCAAGATGTAACATGAATTGTAACATGGTATTATACTCATGAATAAATGAAATGCAACCAGGCATGTGGGCAATACACCTTTAATCCCATCACTCAGGAGGTGGCAGCAGGTGGATCTCTGTGAGTTAAAGGCCAGCCTGGTCTACATAGCAAGTCGCAGGACAGCCAAGGATATACAGTGAGAATCTGTTTAAAAATAAATAAATAAATAAATACGGCGGGGCGGTGATGGCGCACGCCTTTAATCTCAGCACTTGGGAGGCAGAGGCAGGTGGATTTCTGAGTTCGAGGCC
>NW_022196912.1:69557476-69570761 GCF_008632895.1 Mastomys coucha
AAAAAAAAAAAAAAAAAAGAAAGAAACATTCAAGAGGGATGTAAAACTACATATTTATAGGTATTTAGGTATTTCTTTAAGAGAGATCCCAACTAATCATGAGCTGATAAGTGTTCTTCATCTAGAGAAGAAATAAATAAACAAGCACTTATTCCAGCAACCAAAAAAAAAAAAAAAAATCCTAAACAAAGGCAGGAAATGCTTTAAAGTCAAGCACCATCCAGAGTGCTATACCAACAACTAACACTGCCTGCCCCAAACAATACTACCACCCTCGCCATTCACAAGACTTGAAAAACTGGAAAGCAGAGTCTAGGGAAGTTGGGGATCTCTATTCCAGGGGGAAAGCTCACTCTGCTTTACTGCTGCACAGCACACTTAATGTTTCAAGTCTCTGATCACAACTGCCCACATCAGAAAGCTTCTTAAATTAATCCAATCCCTGGCTGCCCTGGAGCTTCCTCTGTAGACCAAGTTTGTGTATGTGCACTAGTGCATTTGCAGAGGGTAACTTCTATCAGGAAAGGGAGCTCTCCCTTTACCGTGTTGGTTTCAGGGATCTGATTTGGGGCATAGGGCTTAGCAGGATGCTCCTTTACGCACTGAGAGCTCCCGCAGCAAGCACCTTCACCCACCTACCCAGCAGTGTATTTTGTTGTAGTTTGTCATTTCACGTGAAACCTACCTTCCTTTCTTTCTCCTTTTTGGGGGGAAGCAGTTCAGATCCCCCCTGGAACTGGAGCTACAGACAGGTATGAGCCACCTTGTAGGTGCTAAAAAACTGAACCTTTGTCCTTGTGAGAGCAGCAGGTGCTCTGAACTGTCACACCATCTCTCCAGCCCTGCGTCTGTTAGGAGAGCTAGACCAGAGGACAACCTTCAGCAGAAAGCATCTCTCAGCTCAGCTGCTGCAAAGGCAGAAGTCCCTTGGATTCTATTTTAAGAAAATTAGAAATTAGCATCTACAGCAGAACAGCTCCCAGAGTCACATCTCCAGGCTGGTCCAGCTCTCTCAGCTGATGCTGATGGCACTGGATCCCAGAAAGGATCTGGGGCAGCCTTAGATCTCTGACACAACCAATATTCCCACTGATCACCGTTCATGCATTCCTAATGAATCCAAGGCAGGCTCCAGCCACGCTGAGATGCCTACCTGTGCTAATCAAATTGTCTCCCAAGATGACAATGATTGTTTCTGTTAGGGCTTGATCAATGGGTAAGAGCACTTACTGCTCTTCCAAAGGTCCTGAGTTCAGATCCCAGCAACCACATGGTGGCTCACAACCAACCGTAATGAGATCTGATGCCCTCTTCTGGTGGTCCAAAGACAACTACAGTGTACTCATTTATAATAATAAATAAATCTAAAAAAAAAAAAAAAAAGCCAGGAGGTAGTAGCACATGCCTTTAATCCCAGCACTCAGGAGGCAAAGACAGTCAAATCTTCAGAGTTCAAGGCTAGCCTGGTCTACAGAGAAAGTTCTAGGACAGCCGGAGCTATACAGAGAAACTCTGTATTGAAAAACCAGGAAAAGAGCCAGGTGGTGGTGGCGCAAATCCCAGCACTTGGGAGGCAGAGGCAGGCGGATTTCTGAGTTCGAGGCCAGCCTGGTCTACAGAGTGAGTTCCAAGACAGCCAGGACTACACAGAGAAACCCTGTCTCGAAAAAAAAAAAAAAAAGAAAGAAAGAAAGAAAACCCAGGAAAAAAAAATTTGGCCCAGGTGTGGTGACAAGTCTTCCTTTAATCCCAGCACTCAGGAAGCAGAGGTAGGTGGATCTCTGACTTTGAAACTATGTAATAAGTCCCAGGCCTGGCAGGGCTATATGGGGAGACCCTGTCTCCAAAAAGTAAGAAAAAAAAAAATGAATCTTAGTTTCTCTCAGACGAGCCACAACACAAAGGTAGTACAAAACAAACCAAAGCTTAGGAACTGGGAGGTGAGGGGGGAACAATCTCCCAGGAAGTTAAGACAGTTAAGACAATCAGAGATCTTTCTTTCCCTGGGCCACCAGGTCCGCCATTCCCCACCTCACACTCCCTCACCTTCCTCAATCTCATAACTGCACATTTCCTGGGGACACAAAGACCTCTAACACAGCAAACAAAGGGATAATAACTAACCTGGGTAATGTTTTCATTCAGATAACAGACATCTGGCACAGGACCAAACACCATCTCCAAAAAGAGACTCGAGTATTTCTATCAGCACATTTGTTGTTGTTGGTGGTGGTGGTTTGGTTTGGTTCTGTGTTTTCTGAGGAGCAGGGTTTCATGAAGCCAAGAATGCCCTCAAACTCACATGGAGCTGAAGCTCTTAACTTCTGATGCTCCTGAAGCTATCTCCCCAAGTACTAGAATTACAGGCAAGCATGTACCACCACACCTAACCATGCACAAAACTACCTTAACAGAAAAAAAAGGCACTTTTTTCTGATAAAAATTAAAAGTAATCCCCCCCCCTTTGGAAACAGGGTTTCTCTGTGTAGCCCTGGAACTCATTCTATAGACCAAGCTGTTCTCAAACTCAGAGATCTGTCTGCTTCTGTCTCCAGAGTTCTGGGTTTTAGAGATGTAAGCCACTGCCATCTGGCCCCAGGTCACTATTACAATATAGCCAGAAAAATTTTAACATTGTTGCCACTGTAGCAATTATCCACATGCCAACAAATGTTTCAAAGCTTACAGATCTACACTAAGCTTTACCATGACCCTAATCTAAAGAGTTTCACTTCACCCCAACATTGTTTCTGTGCCTGCCTGCCTTCCTTCCTTTTCCTCTGACTTTTGCTATGTAACCCTGGTTTGCCTGGTACTAGCTATGTATTATGTAGCCCAGGCTGCCTTGAACTCCCAGCATCCCTCTGGAATCATCAGCTTTCTGAGCATGGTAATCAGTCATGAGCCATCACACCTGGCTTTCATTATTATTATTTAATGGAGTTTTGTCAACATTAATTGTAGTAAGACAATTATCAGTCAAGATTAACTGCTACCCAGCCTGGTCTACAGAATGAGTTCCAGGACACCCAGGGGTATACAGAGAATCCCTGTTTCGAATTAATTAATTAATTAAAAGACTACCTGCTACTATTGAGAAGTTCCAATTAGGCATGAATTTAAATATACACCTCACCTGACCTACAAAATCCAAAGAGAAACTTGATGCTACAAATGAAGGATGCGGAAATCAGCAGGCTTTCTATCCCGAAGCCCCAAATATGTCTTCTGGTTATTAAACTCTAGGTTAGGAAAGAAATGCTCATAGTAATAAATAGTCTTGCAAGACGCTAAAAAATTTCAAGAGTCAGCTCCAAATAACCTCATGCTATGTCCACACCAGCACCCTTGATAGGGCTTGCAAAGAAAGCTTGATAAAGCTCTACCTCGTTTGTGAAGTTGTTCCTAACAAAGCTAAACCACAACAGGAAGCTGAGCCTGGTTGAAATAAACATGTGATTTGAAATATTCTTTTTTTATATTAAGGAGAGGAGAAGAGGAGAGGAAAAAGAATGAATCGTTGGTATTTAGTCTACGCGGAAGTCCGAGGAAAGCAGCATAGACATCGGGTGAAAACAAAACATCAGACTTCACAACCTTGAGCTGTTCGCTGGGGCTGTTAAAATTAGGCGAGGTAAGATACACACAAAGTGCTCAGCAAAGTCATCGCTGAACAATTCTTAACCGAGTGTAAACTATACAGCATAGCACAGTTTGAAACCCCATCCACAAAGTCTTTTCTGGGCACAGCTTGCACCTACGATGCAAAGTCATAAATAAAACACACTTTTTAAACTGCCATCTTGAAGACCAAAAGGCCTTTCAATAACTTACAAACTGCTTTCCAAAACTGTGTGGGAGTGTCACGACCACGAACTCACAACCTGGTGAACTGGTTAGAGTTCTATCGCTCCAAATCAGGAACAGCTAAGGGTTAAAGACGCCCAAGCCTGGAGCGATCTGCTCCACCAGCAGCAGCAGCAAGCCTGCCTCGTACAAGAAGACTGAAGGAAAGGCGGCCGCGGCCGAAGCGGGGCAAGGAAGCACCAGGGGAGACGTCACCCTTCCGACTGCTTGCAGAAATCAGGATGCCTCCACCTTGGGCAGGGGAATTGCGACCAAGACCCCGATCTCCGCGGCTCCACCTCCCTTGGCACCAAGACCCCCGCCCCCGCCCCAACCCGGCGCGCGCACCCCTCCACGCCCGGGCCAGGCCAGGACACACAGGATACTGAACACGGTTCGCTCCCAGGGCTCCAGCATGTAGAGTGCAGTGACCAGCAGGTACTGGTAGTAGAACCAGGACATCTGCTTCCATGCTCGCGCCAGCGCCATGCCCGCCATGCGCCTCCCGCGATGCAGCAGCGTCAGGCCGGCCCTCGGCCCGCTCACCTCCTAAAACCCCAGGCCTTGGGGCCCGCCCGCCACCACCCTGCGCCCATTGGCCGTACCGAACCTGCGCGTCACCGTGTACGCCCAGCCCCGCGCGAACCCGAGCGGCCACCGCCCGCTCCGCCTGGCTTGCGCTTATTGGCCAGGCGGCCACTTCGCGTGCTCCTGTCCCGCCCCGCGCCTCTCCCGGAGCTAGCTCCCCAGCCCTGGGAAACGGTCTGGATTCAAGTGCTGGCTCTGCATCTCCACGCGCACGCATGACGGTTGCAAGACCGGCTTCAGTCTCCACTGGTGTCCATGAGAGGACGTGCCCTTAAGAGGCCGGATCCTTCAGACCAGCCCAGAAGGGTTCCTCTAGAAACCAGTGTATGTAATATCTCTCCTACTTCAGGAATCCTTCTGGGCCAGGAGATTATAGGGCTGGGTGGGAATGCTACCAAAGAGTCAGGCATGCAAATAAACAGTGCCCTGTGCTAGAGGGAATGAGGGGGTCAAAGAGAATGCGGATGCTGAATGACACCCAGCCAAGAAGATGTTGAAAACTGTAGAAGTTCATCAGCTCCCCTATAATATGTTCTTCCCTTCCCCCAAGCACACGCATAAAAACGCACCTATCTAGGACACACACATACACACACACACACACACCAGTATTCCTTAATTCCTAAAGACAAAAGAATTGACCATAGACAGTTGCCAATATTTCGATGGCTGCACTTAGGAAACAACCAGGATCAAGAGACGTGCACTTGATCTAGTGGGTTCTAAAGGCAGCTTGAGGTCAGCATGTGATCTGTCTTCTAAAGATGCACCTGTGATTTTTTGACCTGCAACAGTACCACCTGTATTCCACTCCTCTAAAGCCCATGCACTGTGTGCTTGTGAAATAACATAATTAAATGCCCTGCAACTTACATGTCTAAAAGTTTCAAGCCTACTGCTTTAAGCTTTAAAACTTTTAAGGTTGACAGATATTAACTTAAATTCTTTACACTCCTTACGAGCAAAGACCTTACAAACAACAATAGACTTGAGATCTGCTTTCACAAAGTGCCTACTCTACCAGAGAAGGCAGGCAAGTAGACAGAAAAGTGTGGAAAAGGTTATCTGTGTTCTGTGTGAGTACTGGATTGGAAGGGTAAAGGTTTGTGGGAAACAGTACCTGAGCTAACTGCTGGAGAAGTGCTAATGGAAATGTGAATGGATTAGAGAGGAGAGTGGCAGGTGTTCCAAGCACAAAAGAAACAGCAACCCTACGCGAAGGTCTGGTGTTTGTTCCAGGACCAAGGATCCCACCAGTCCAGTGAGCAAGCCACAGAAGCCATTACTCATCCTCAGACCTTTAGTTGTTTTTTGTTTTTGGAGACTGTATGTTCTTGTTTGTTTTTCTGCTACGGTGGAAAAAAAAAACTACGAAAAAAAGAAAAAAGTTGGGTAGGAGTTTTATTTCATCTTGTGGGTTACAGAACATCACTGAGGGAAGCCAAGGCAGGAACTCAAGGCAGGAGATTGAAGCAAAAACCACAGAGGAATACTCCTTTGTAGCATGCTCTCTCTGGCTTGCTCAGCTTGCTTTCTTCAACAGCCCAACCCACTTGCCTAGCAATGGCACTGCCCATAGTAGGGAGGACACCTTGACCACAGACCAATCTGATGTTACAGTTCCTCAGCTGAGGTTCCCTCTTCCCAAGTGATTCTAGTTTTTGTGGAAATAAACAAAAACAAAAACAAAAATAACCTAACCAATATACAGGACCTCACTATGTAGCCTAGGCTGGTCTTGAACTCACAGTAATTCATCTTTCTCAGACTCCTGAGTGCTACGATTACAGGTTTGCACCAACCACACCAAGCCTGGACTCATCTTTCAGATATATGATAGTAAGAAGTAAGCTCAGAAACCAAACTGGATCTGAGCTGAAAGTTTGTTTCTGGCTAGTTCTCTCCTCCCCCTCCCCCACTTCGAGACAGGGTTTCTTTGTGTGGCCTTGGCTGTCCTGGAACTTGCTCTGTAGACCAGGCCAATCTCAATCAGGCTAACCTCAAACTCACAGAGTGCCAGAATTAAAGGTGTGCACCACCCCTGGCTGGCTGCTAACTATCTTTCATTGTGCCCAAAGATATAAATTGCTGAGGGAGACAATTTTCCAGTGGTCCTACCCAGTTACGATCCCTGTGAGTACTAAGCTGCCAGGCAAGACAAGCTCATTAATACAATAATGCCATGACTGCTGGGGGTGGGGGTGAGGGCCGTGATCAACTGCTTTCTAACAAGATTTTAGGCCTGCCCCACAAGAGAGTTCTGAGACTGTAAATCTGGTCAAAAAACCCATGGCTGGGGAGGTTAAATGTCCAAGGAAGCAATCTATTACTGTTATTTGTTAAACGGGCTTCTAATTAAACTGGCATTAAATAGCTACATTCATACACAGCCTGGGTCAGAGAAACCTTGGTTTCCAGGGAGTGTGATTAAAGCAAAGACTCAAAACTAGTCAAAGTGCTAAGAATAAATACATTGAGTAGTCAGCCTTAAATAAAACATCTGGTTCACCCACTCCAAGACTTTGGAACATTGCAAAAGAAGGGAGAGAAATTATGTAAGAGCCAGAGGATAGGACAGAATTGTGTGAAACACTGTCTTCTGAACACGAAAGAGGAACTTCTTGTTCAAACCACCACAAGTAGGTAGCACCTAGTGAGAGAAGTCATCTGGGCATGTCTTGGAAGAGCTACTAGACCCTGGCATTTTTCTCTCTCCCTTTCTCTCTCTCTCTCTCTCTCTCTCTCTCTCTCTCTCTCTCTCTCTCTCTCTCTCTCTCTCTCTGTCTCTCTCTCCCTCCCTCTCTGTCTCTCTGTCTGTCTCTCTCTCTCTCTGTCTCTCTCCCTCCCTCCCTTTCTCTCTCTCTCTCTCTCTCTCTCTCTCTCTCTCTCTCTCTCTCTCTCTCTCTCTCTCTCTCTCTCTCTCTCTCTCTCTCCCTTACTCTCTCTCTGTCTTTCTCTGTCTCTCTCTCCCTCCCTCTCTTTCTCTTTCTCTGTCTCTCTCTCCCTCCCTCCCCCTTCTTCCCTCCCCCTCCCCCCTCTGTCATATCTGTCTCTGTCTCTCTGTCACTCTCTCTCCCTCCCTCTCTCTCTTTCTCTCTCCCCCCATCCTCCCTCAGGGGAACAGTTTGCTACATTGTTACAGGTCCAAAGCAACAAGGCCAGTCAGCCATGGACTGAAAACTCCAAAACCCTGAGCCAAAACAAGCATCTCCTTCCTTCATATTGACTGTCTCAGGTATTTTATCACAGAATCAGAAAACAAACACAACTAATCTTCACATGGGTGCTTACAATTTTGAATATTAACACTGTCAAATTTCTGAGAGTTACCAGTGTTATTCAATTCCAACAGGAATTAGAAGGGAGTTGTCTATTGTCAAGAGGTACCTCTCATGCCTGCTATACATGAGCCTCACACCTTGTCTTCCTTCTTTGTCCCCTAGCCCAGGCCTTCCTCTCTGATGCTGCAGTGAATCTTCTTACATTACTTACATTGCCTCCACAGAATCTGTATGCTAAAGGGTCCGGTCTCTTCCCTCAGGTACCTGGAATCATGACTGTCTGTCATGAAGAACGTGAACTCTTTTCCCTTCCCTTGTACTCACTTAAAAACAAACAAACAACAATAACAACAAAAACTCTGTCTATCTTGGGACGTGTTCTTGTCCCCCTACTCCTGTTCTACTTATTGGATTCCAGTTCATCTATCAAGGATCAATCCCAAGGTCCAAGGACACAGTTCCAGAACAGCCCTACCCTGGACTTCCTGCGGCATGCATTGGCACTGTCTACCAAGGAGATTGCACCCGGCCGTCAATGAGCTCATGAAGAACGAGTCCTGGACATATCCCTCCAATATTTTTTTTAAAACCTGGTTGGTTTTTACTTTTTTGTTTGACTGTCTGATTACTTTCAGACAATTTATTTTATGTATAGGAGTACACTGTAGCTGTATAGATGGTTGTGAGCCTTTATTTGATTGCTGGGAATTGAATTCTAGGACCTCTGCTTGCTTCGGTCCCAAAGATTTATTTATTATTATAAATAAGTACACTGTTGCTGTCTTCAGCACACCATAAGAGGGCATTAGATCTCATTACTGATGGTTGTGAGCCACTATGTGGTTGCTGGGATTTGAACTCAGGACCTTCTGAATAGCAGTCAGTGCTCCTAACCGTTGAGCCATCTCTCCAGCCCCAAGACCCAGCTTTTAAGAATGAGTTAGGAAGAATAGCATCAGAAAAACAGGTACATACCAACCATATATGGTGGCACACACCTCTCATCCCATCACTCAAAAGACTGAGACAGGAGGATCACTTGAATCCAGGGTTGGAGACCCTGAATCACATGCAGAGATTCCATCTCAGAAGAGAAGGAGCAGTTTCCCAAAGTCATTGCTATTAAAATAAAACTTATTATTCTGGCCATACCTCTCACACTTTGCCCACTGTAAACAATGACATGCAAGAAACTAAAAAAAAAAAATAAGATGCATATATTTAGGGGTTTTTTTATGCTTGTGGGTTTTTTACCTGTTTGAATGTCTGTGTACCATGTGTGTGCTTGGTATCTGCAGAGGCCATACAGGTCATTGGATCGCCTGGGACTGAAGTTACAGTCAGGAGCTGCCATGTAGGTTCTGAAATGTGAGTCTTCTTCAAGAAGAGCAAGTGCTCTTAACAGCTGAGCCAACTTTCCAGGCCCAGGTAGACATATTTTAATGTATTATATTATGCTTACACTGAATGTTACAGAAAAAAGGTTAAATTTCATAGATAGAGAGATAGCAACTGGAGAGAAGGTTTGATGGCTAACATCACTTGTTGAGAATTCAGATTTTGTCCCCAGTGTCCACACTAGAAATCACAACTCCAATTCCAAAGGATCAGCTGCCCTCCCTCTTCTGACCTCCTCAGGCACAAGGCATATGTGTGGTGCCAGGATATAACATGCAGACAAAACACTCATACACATACAAATAAATAATCTTTTTTTTTTTTTTCGAGACAGGGTTTCTCTGTGTAGCCTTGGCTGTCCTGGAACTCACTCTGTAGACCAAGCTGGCCTCGAACTCAGGAATCTGCCTGTCTCTGCCTCCCGAGTGCTGGGATCAAAGGCGTGCGCCACCACTGCCTGGCTGAATTCCGATTCTTTTTAAAAGAGCTTTCATTGAGCAGTCATTTAGCAAGCATTAGACACACGAAGATTATGAGAGGAGAAGGTCATTCTGCTTTCAGTGTAATTAGACTCCGCCATGGAGTCAACCAGCTGAGCATGGTACACCTTATCAAAAACAAAATGGTGATAGCTCAAAGGGAGGGAATCCTTCCAAGCTCTGTGGTAACTGAAGAAGGAAATGGATCAGGGAAGGCCTGGGGCAGAACGTACAGAGATTAGGGGTGAGCAGGTGTGAGACCTTTGGTTAGTTTATTCAATGAGCATGAAGTAAAACTTGTGATTTATTTGGCTATAACCTACAAATACTTGGGTGAATGTAGGGGAAATGGGTAGGAAAATCTGTGAAGTTTAAAAACATGGAAGGGTTTGAGGATCTTGTTTTATGTGAAAATAGTTAAGTTTTAGGAGGACCATGTAAATTAGAAGTAAAAGCAGTATAAATCGTGAGCTTAGGAAATGAGACTAGAGACAGAAAGGCCCACTAAAGAAGTTGTTCTTTTTTTTTTTTTTTAAAGATTTATTTTTATGTGTGTGAGTACACTGTAGCTGTACAGATGGCCATGAGCTATCATGTGTGACACTGCTGGGAATTGAACTCAGGACTTCTGCTGGCCCCACTTGCTCCAGCCCCGCTCACTCCAGCATAATATACTGTAGCTGTCTTCTTACGTATCAGAAGAGGGTGTCAGATCTCATTACGGGTGGTTGTGAGCCACCATGTGGTTGCCAGGATCCGAACTCAGGACCTTCTGAAGAGCAGTCAGTTCTCTTACCTGCTGAGCCATCTCACCAGCCCAGTAAGTTCTTTAAATCAGACAATGAAGGAATGACAGCTATTCTAACTGTATAAAAGTTCACTGAGGGGCTGGAGAGATGGCTCAGTGGTTAAGAGCACCAACTGCTCTTCCAAAGGTCCTGAGTTCAAATCCCAGCAACCACATGGTGGCTCACAACCATCTGTAACAAGAGATCTGACTTCCTCTTCTGGAGAGTCTGAAGACAGCTACATTGTATACATATAATAAATAAATAAAATCTTAAAAAAAAAAAGTTCACTGAGATGCATAGACTTTGGGTCTGGTTAATTTTGGTATGTGATCTGTATTTTATTTGCCCGTCTTTTTGATGATAAAGTTATAAACAAAAATAAATAAATCCAGTTCAGGAGTCCCAGTCTATTCCTGCATTGAAGTACCCCGAAAAAGGATCAGGAAACTTCTTAGAGTAGAACAATCCATCTTAGTGTTGGGGTTCAGGAATCACCACACAAGCCATACAAACACCGATCTCGGTTAAGCAGGAATGGTTTATTAAATGCACATCCTATACTGGCTGGACCAGGGACATAGCTCAAAATTATTTGAATTATGACATCAAACATTTCTCAGAGCAGGTTTTTTATGGGAAAGACCAGGTTCAAATGGTTAAAAGGCAAATCGGGGAGCAATATTACACTTTGGCTTTACTAGACAAAGTATTATCAGCAAACCTCTGAGCTGATTGGTCTGAGTGAGTGAGTTAAGAGGGGTGGTGAATGGCTGGTGAACACTTCAGAACATTCAAATAACAGAGCATGAGTATTATTTTGTTTTGTTTTTTCGAGACAGGGTTTCTCTGTATAGCCCTGGCTGTCCTACTGTCCTAGAACTCACTCTGTAGACCAGGTTGGTCTCGAACTCAGAAATCTGCCTGCCTTTGCCTCCCAAGTGCTGGGATTAGAGTATTATAATCATAACTTTTGGGGTTTTTTTTCTCTTTCTTTCTTTTCTTTTTTTTTTTTTTTTTTTTTTTTTTTTTTTTTTTTTTTTTTTTTTTTGGTTTTTCGAGGCAGGGTTTCTCTGTGTAGCCTTGGCTGTCCTGGAACTCACTCTGTAGACCAGGCTGGTCTCGAACTCAGAAATCCGCCTGCCTCTGCCTCCCAAGTGCTGGGATTAAAGGCGTGCGCCACCACCGCCCGGCAACTTTTTGACTTTTTAATAACATTCTTCAGTGTCAGCTACAAGAACTACATTGAGCTCATATGAGATGCAGGAAGTACCGCCTGGTGGTCAGCTCTGACTCAATATATCTTAGACATAACAATTCATATTGACCTTTGATTTGATGGGTTCTACATAAAGCTTTGTGGAATATCTTAAGATTAACAAACCATAGAACATACTGAACATAACAGTATTATTTTTCTATGTCAATGATTAGCAGGCAGATTAAAACAACATTATGAAATAGTTGGCAGGCATGGAACAAAATGGATACTGCTATGCTGTGGGACAGAAGGTCAGACCATAACAGCATATAAACTTGATCTTGGGAGTCCTATAGTAAAGAGGGAACTTGGGGGTCTAGAGAGATGGCTCAGTGGTTAAGAGTACTTTCTGCTCTTTCAGAAGACCTGAGTTTTGTCCCCAGTACCTATTCAGTTCACTGGGAGTTATGGGATGAACTCCAAGGATCTGACACCCTCTCCAAAGGCACATATATACATGTGGCATACCCACACCCACATACACCTAAATAAATAAATACATTTATTTTTAAATATGTAACTTGGTTTGATCCAGTGTCTAACTTATTCGATCAAAGCACCATCACTATTATTATAGAATGCCTATTAATAGGCAGAACACGAGTGCAAAGCAGGGTATAATTTGTAAAATGAGACTTGGGTGCAAGCATTGAGGTCCTGAACTAGGACATAAGATTGAGCAACCAGGGTGTCGAGATGGCTCAGTGAGTAAGAGCACTAACTGCTCTTCCGAAGGTCCTGAGTTCGGATCCCAGCAACCACATGGTGGCTCACAACCACCCACAATGAGGTCTGACGCCCTCTTCTGGTGTGTCTGAAGACAACTACAGTGAATTATGCTGGAGCGAGAGGGGCAGGAGTTCAATTCCCAGCAGCTACACACATGATGGCTCACAGCCATCTGTACAGCTTCAGTGTACTCATACACATAAATAAAATAAAATAAAATAAATCTTTAAAAAAAAAAGATTGAGCAACCAGTCCTAGGTATTTGAAACCTATGATATTTCAAATACAATGTTTCCCTCAGTTCAGTCATTCCCTTTATGTTCTCTATGTAGACAAAGCCAAAGCTGAGGCTTTGGGAGCCCGTTTGAGGAAACGGAAACATTAAAACCATTGTATGGGTAAGAGTGAGCAGGGTGCTGGGGTACACACCTTGGATCCCAAGCACAGGCTGGTAGATTTCTGAGTTCAGTGTTATCCAGAGCTAAATAGTGAAACACTGCCTCAAGCCCCCACCCCCTCAGAAAAAAAGAATAGTAAGATTCCTAGAACAAGATGAGAACATACATTATTAAAAAATATATATAACCAAAAGAAAAAGAGCAAGGTGTGATGTCTTATACCTGTAATCCCAGCACAAGGAGGAGAGCCAAGGGTTCAAGGCCAGCCTAGGCAATATTGTGAGTTCTAATCCAGTCAGGATACAAACTGAGACCTTGTCTCAATAAAAAAAAAAAACAAAAAGAGAGAGAGAAAAAGAAAAGGAGAGAAAGAGGAGGAAAAAGAAAAAATTTTAAGTAATGAATAAACTTAAAACTAATATAAGTATACTGGATTATAAAATTGGGGCATGCCCCCCAAAAAACAAGCAAGCAAAATAATGAGTTATAGGACAGTATCTTTTTTTTTTTTTTTTTT
>NW_022196912.1:69570828-69572495 GCF_008632895.1 Mastomys coucha
AGGCTGGCCTCAAACTCAGAAATCCGCCTGCCTCTGCCTCCCAAGTGCTGGGATTAAAGGTGCACGCCGCTGCCACCACCACCGCCTGGCTTATAGGACAGTATCTTATCCTAGGTGGAATAAACAGACTGCTCTGAGACAACAGTCTCACATAGCCCAGGTGGCCTAGAATTCAACAGGGAGTGACTTAAACTACCAATCCTCCTCCCTCTATTCACTAGTGCTGGGATTACAGGCATGTACCACTTCACCTGGAAACAGGTCTTTAACATGTAATATATATATATATACTTTTTTTGTGTGTGTGGTTTTTCGAGACAAGGTTTCTGTGTTGTCCTGACTGTCCTGGAACTCACTCTGTAGACCAGGCTGGCCTCAAACTCAGAAATCCGCCTGCCTCTGCCTCCCAAGTGCTGGGATTAAAGGCATGCACTACCACGGCCCGGCTAAATATATATATTTATAAAATATATTTTAATGGTCTCATTATGGAACTCACAATGTAGTGTAGGTTGACTTAGAACTATCATTCCTCATGCCGTAAGTTAGACCCTAGAGCAGTGTTTCTCAACCTGTGGGTTGTGACCCCTTTCACAGGGGTCACCTATGACCATTAGAAAACACAGATATTAAGCTGGGCAGTGGTGACGCACACCTTTCTTTAATCCCAGCACTTGGGAGGCAGAGGCAGGTGGATTTCTGAGTTCGAGGCCAGCCTGGTCTACAGAGTGAGTTCCAGGACACCCAACCCAGGGCTACACAGACAAACCCTGTCTCAAAAAACCAAAAAAAGAAAGAAAGAAAAAAGAGAGAGAACACAGATATTTACATTACAATTCACAACAGTGACAAAATTATAGTTATGAAGTATCAACAGCAATACTTTTATGGTTGGGAGTTGCCATAACATGGAGAACGATATTAAGGGGTGGCAGCATTAAGAAGGTTAAGAACCGCCGCTTTAGACTGTGGAGAATTCTGGCCTGTTTCATGCTCCATCGACCTTGAGCTTTCCTTAAGGGAATCTGCAAGCTGAGGATAAAGTTAGAAGGCTCTACTTCAATTAAATAGATCCCAAGAAGGAACAGAGCCCAACGGAAAAGGAGTTCTAGGAAAATAAAACACTTCTGCAGCTGAAAATCCAAAGTGAGCAGAGCGTCTGAGGGACCCATTCTATGAGTTTCAAAACAACTGCAGAGCTGGCAAAAAAAAAAAAAAAAAAAAAAAAAAAAAAGGCTCAATGGTTAAGAGCACTATGTAATCATGAGGACCTGAGTTTGGATCCCAGAGCCCATGTAACAATCTGGGTGTTGCTGTAAATGACTGTTACATTCTGCTTCAAAGAGACAGGAAGATAGCTGGGGCTTGCCAATCTCCAGCCTGCCAAAAAAAACACAAGCCCCAGGTGTAAGGAGAGCCTCTGCCTCAGAAAGGATAACAGAGGGTGATGGATGAGGATATCCCATTCCCTCCTATTGCCTGCACACTCACATCTCACACAGACAAATAAGTAAATTTATTTTAAGAGTCCCCTTCTATAAAAATTAAACATATATCACTATAAAATTTCAGAACAAGGAGAATAAACAAGTGGCCTGTCTTAGGTGAGTGGTTTTCAGGTACATTCACTGGGTCTAGAATTTGACAGTTTCTTTGGGGAGCTATAT
>NW_022196912.1:69572505-69576211 GCF_008632895.1 Mastomys coucha
CTTTCTTCTGTAATAAAATACCTGATAAACACAACTTAAGGGAACAGTGTTTATTTTGGTGCACTGTGTGAGCAAGGAAGGCCTGTCATGAGAACATTATATCCATAGTCAGGACAAAGAGAAATGCTGGTGTTTGCAGCTCATTCCTTTCTTTCTTTCAAGCCTATATCACCCCATATTTCCAGGTGGCCTCTCATCCAAGTACTAACTAGGCCCGACCCTGCTTAGCTTATGAGACTGGAAGAAAGAAGGTGCATCCAGGGTGGTATGGCCATAGGCTAGAAACACTTTCATAGACATATCCAGAGATCTGTTTCCATGGTGATTCTAAGTCCAGTCATGTTTACAGAGAAGATCAACAGTGACAATTCTACCCCTTGTCAACTTGACACTCCACACATCATGTTTTCATTGTACCTCATTGCCTCGCACACTTTGCATGACGGCGGTATTTGAGGCGTAAACTTCAAGGAAAGTCAGTCTCCTGCCTCCGCATTGTCCTCTGGCACCCCAAACTCAGAGGTAGCCCAGATATGTCCTCATACTTGTGTGCTAGGAACTCACCAAGATATCATTTCTTTATAGCTAGCAAGAGAAAATTCGGACATTGCTTTCTGACCTTCACCAATGTTCCAACGTCCTAGTCAAACCCTGGCTTGGAATGTTAAGCCATTCAAACTAATAGCATTGTAGGGCATTAAAGCTTACAGAATGAGAGAACTATCCCAGGACAAGATCAGGTGAAGTTCTCATTCTTAGTCAAGATAAGGCAGGCCATATTAGATTTGCAGCTGAATCACTCCTAGGAACTAGCTTAACAAGTGTTCCCTGGGGCTAACCTCTGCTAGCCCAGAAAAACAACATAGTTGAGGAACTTACTTAGGCCCACCCAGTCTGTAACCAAAACAACAAACTGAAGAGGAACTATCTGCACCAGGCTTCTAAGCCAAGGTCACCTTAGTCAGAGCTAGCTTTCTTTCAGATTGTAATCCCTGTTTAGTTCCTGCTAAATTAACATGTATTTACTTTGCTGCTGACTCGTTGTGTTCCTAACAAAGGGCGATGTACCTGCACCTTGTTTTGATGTATCTTGACCATTGTACCACCTGACTCTTTCAAACCCTTCTGCATCGACTATATAAACCTGACTCCATATTTGAAAAATACACTCAGACCTTACACCACTCGTGTCTAGTCTGTTTGTCAAAGCCAAATCCCGTGCACACCTGGCCAGAACCCCTCGTCCCATGGAACAAGGGACCCCGTAAGAAATCCCAGTCCGTGCCAGTTGGCGCCTTAACGTGTGGCTTCGGTCAGGTAAGCTATCTCTTATTCTTTTTTCTTCTCTCAATTAATATTAGGCCGGGATAGGCTCTCACTAGGGTGCTGCAGACCCGCTGATAAGTAGATCAGTTATAGGTGAGTAATCTAAGTATTATGGGGCAATCAGAATCAAAAGGGAAACGGTTGTTTCTGTCTGTTTTCAAGCACATGTTATTGGGCCGAGGCCTAAAGGTCTCAGATAAATCCTTACAAGAATTTTATGATTTCGTACTAAAAATCAGTCCTTGGTTTCCGGAGGAGGGAAGCCTAACATTAGAAGATTGGAAGCAAGTAGGTAAAGATATGGAGAGGTTTCATAAAAGGAATGCATCTTGAGAAATTCCTAGTAATGCTTTTGCTTTGTGGCAACAGATGAGAGATCTGCTGACCGAGAAATCAGATCTGGAATTTTTAATAGAGGAAGTGCCTTCAGAATCCTCAGATGAGATAGAGGCAAAGTGTTTACTGCAGATAAGAAAGCTTTTAATACTAGCAAAGTAAGACAGAAGTGTAAAATCTATGATGAGAGCAGTGGCCGTGATGGTAGTGATGAGAGTGATTCAGATGTAGGAGTGGTAAAGTATGAATCTAAAAGAGATCAATTTCATAAGCTCGGTAAGAACAAACCATTGCTTACCGCACCAGTTAAATTCGAAGCAAGACGGAAGGTAGGAAAGCTGCCTCCGCCAGTCGGCTTCGATGGTGCAGTAGCAGAAGCTAGAAGACAGGGAGATTTTACTCTTACATGTCCAATTGTGCTTTATGATGAGGATGAACCCCAATGAGAACCTCTACCTTTGAAACTATTAAAAGAATTACAGTCCGCAGTTAAGACCTTAGGTCCGGCAGCGCCATACACTTTGCAGATAGTGGATGCCGTAAGCAGCCATTGGCTTACTCCTTATGATTGGTTCCAAACAGCTAAAGCCACACTCTCTCCTGGGGACTACGTCCTATGGAGAACTGATTATGAAGATAGGGCACGAAAAATGGTGCAAGATAGCCTGCTGAAACGTGGCTCTAAGCCTACGGTTTCTATGTTCCTTGGACAGGGGAACTATGCTCAGCCATCAGCTCAGTTAAAAATTCCAAAGGCAGTGCTAGAACAGATTACTCATATAGCCATTTCAAGCTGGCGAAACTTACCTCCACCTGGGACAAACTCCACCGTCCTTTCAGGAATCAGACAAAAGCAAGATGAGACATACAAGAGTTTCGTGGCTAGACTAGAAGAAGCAGTCTCTAGAATGCTTCCTCCTTCGGAAGGGACGGACATTTTAATAAAACAATTGGCTTGGGAAAACACAAATATCTTGTGCCAAGACCTGATCAGACCAATCCGTAAAACAGGTTCCCTACAAGACTATATCAGGGCCTGTATTGATGCCTCACCAGCTATGGTACAAGGAATTGCCTATGCCCCAGCGATGAAGGGACAGAAGTTTAGCGCCTATGTTAGGAACACCTATGGAGATGGAAAATGCTCCCAAGAAAGTGTAGTTACATGTTTCGGCTGCGGGGAGCCGGGACACCTGAGGAAGGATTGCAAAAATCTCTCTGGAATTAGAAGGAACATTCTTCCAGGTATTTGCCCACGTTGTGGTAAAGGAAGACACTGGAGGGATGCATGTAGATCAACGGTCCATAGAAATGGTACTCCGCTCATAAAGAGAGCGGCTGAAAAAAGTGAGACAAAAAACTAGATTGGGGCAACCTCTTAGCCCCAAAGAAAGAGAGGCTCAGAGCCAGGAGGTTGGTGAAGAATCCATTCCTCTGAATCCGGAGGCTCCAGAATTTACTATTCATCATTTACCTAGAGCCACTCCGGGAAGTGCAGGCTTAGACCTAGCCGCTTTAACAGATGTTATCCTTTCTAATTGGGATGGAATACATCTCATCCCCACTTCAGTATTGGGTGTTTTGCCCTCAGGAACTGTGGGTCTCATTATCGGACGCAGTTCCAATTATAAGAAAAACTTTGAAGTAGTCCCTGGAATTGTGGACTCTGATACATTGGGTGAAACTAAAGTTATGGTCAAAGCATTAAAAGAAACAGTGCAGCTTCATAAAGGGTAGCGGATAGCTCAACTTTTATTATTACCTTATTTGCATCTCCCTAATCCTATATTGAAGGGAGAGCGAGGCAAAGGACAGTTTGGGTCTACAGATACGGTAGCCTGGGTACAAGAGATTAATGATCAGAGACCCTTTAAGAATATTATTATCAATGGACGATCGTTTAAGGGCCTTCTAGATACAGGAGCTGACAAGTCCTGTATTGCAGGCAAAGACTGGCCTTCATCCTGGCCAGTTCGTCGGACATCCTCTACCCTACAAGGGTTGGGGATGGCTACCGACGTAGCTCAAAGTTCACAGATATTGA
>NW_022196912.1:69577644-69578512 GCF_008632895.1 Mastomys coucha
CAACAGGCAGAAATTGCTGCAGTAATTCTAGCTTTGGAAAAATTTCCTGAAGCTTTTAACCTTTACACGGATTCCAAATATGTTTCAGGCCTGTTTCCAGCCGGGCAGTGGTGGTGCACGCCTTTAGACCCAGCACTTGGGAAGCAGAGGCAGGCAGATTTCTGAGTTCAAAGCCAGCCTGGTCTACAGAGTTCCAGGACAGCCAGGGCTACACTACTCATATACATAAAATAAATAAAAAATAAATCTTAAAAAAAAAGAGACAGAAGACCAAATTAAAAAAAAGAAGACATGAACAATAGTTGCTAATAATGTTTTATTTAATGTTGGTTTTAGTAAGCATACAAAGCAGGTCTTATTCATTATGGCATTTTCACATGCACATCACTGAACTTTGCTCCTATTCTCTGTCCCACATCTGTCTGCTCACCCCAATACTGTCAGTCAACACTCCCCTACTTTTCAGGTCCTCTTTTTCGACAGACTCAAGGAAAACAATGTGTGCATGAGGAAGCATGCCAAAGTTTGTCTTTCCCAACTTCCACATATACCTGCCCCTTTAGATCTTTTCCCCTATGTGGTAAATAGTTTTATGCTTAAATATATTGTCTATTCTTAGATTATTTTCTACTTATTTTATTTTATATATGCCTGCGTGACAACATGAGATCTTAGAGTTACAGACAGTTGTGAGCTATCATGTGATTGCCAGAAATTGAACCCAGGTCCTCTGGAAAAGAAGTCTGTGCTCTTAACTGCCAAGCCATCTCTCTAACCCTTCATTTTCAATTTTCCCCCCTGGTAATACTCCCATGAATATCCTGGGGATTTGAAAATATCATCTTTTTTTTTTTTTTTTTTTTTTTTT